>NW_012267272.1:2442535-2495681 GCF_000151885.1 Dipodomys ordii | reverse complement strand
AAAAAGCTGGAAGTGGCGCTGTGGCTCAAGTGGTAGAGCGCTAGCCTTGAGCTGAAGAGCTGAGGGACAGCGCCCAGACCCAGAGTTCAGGCCCCACAACCGGACCCAAAAAAACCAACCAAACAAAAAAAGAATCTACTTTCTTAAAAAACAAAATATTACATGTGTGTTTTTAAGTTTCCTAGAGAAGCAATTATTTATCCACTGCTTATATAATTTCAAGATATTGCTTGACCATCTAAACAATGCCTAAATGGAAGGATATGAATGTTCTCCTGTTGGCTATGAACAAAATTTTCTTTTTTCTTTTATTTTGTCAGTCGTGGGGCTTGAACTGTGGGCTTGAGCACTGTCCCTCAGCTCTTCAGCTCAAGGCTAGCACTCTACCACCTGAGCTACAGCACCATTTCCAGTTTTCTGGTGGTTTATTGGAGATCAGAGTTTCACGGACTTTCCTGCCTGGGCTGGCTTGAACTGTGCTCCTCAGATCTCAGCCTCCTGAGTAGCTAGGATTATAGGTGAGAGCCACCGGCTCCTGGCTGAACAAAATTTTCTTGTTTGTAACATTTTTTGGCTACTATTTCTTTTGGAATAATCCAGAAAGCAGTGGTTAAGTTCTGATGCAATCACTTATTCACTGAATAACCTTGAAAAAAATAATTAAACCTGTGAATCAGTAACAACACGTCAGTTCAAAGGGTCACTGTGAGTGCAGTAAGTACATAAACACTTAGAAAAATGCTAAGTACCTTAATAAGTGCACAGCACATGTAAGTTATTTTTGTTAAACCTCTGGTGGAAACCTTGGAAGAGTAAGCTTCCTAGACTCATTCACTTGTTGAGAACCTTGGATAAAATCTGAGTGCTGTGGGCTTAGCTGATAAGAAAACTACTGATCAGAAAGTAAATTATACTTAGGTAATTCAGGGTATTTACTGTTCAAAACCTTGACAGTTTAAACTAAAAGTGATAAGTAATGGAAGTATGAGAACAGTACAGAATTCCAGCAATGTTCAAATCAGTAGATATAAAGGAGAAAACACCTGTAAGCAGGTTTACATTGCTTCTTTCCATCTGTGGACAGCGTCATCTAGTTAGTGGCAGGTGGCATATCAATCAGGAACAAGGCAAGTGGCAGCTGGAGGAAAAGTAATGAGTGATACTGTAATGCAGCTAGGAGGGGGAGATGGGGGAGAAGAGGAGGAAGAGGAGGAAGAAGGCTTCTCACATTGTAGTGAGGCAGGTTGATCTCCGGACCTTTCCTTAAGGAAAGGATGTATGTAAGATCTCATTTCCTTAACAAAGTAAAACTAGGAGTTTATTTTGGAATTCAAAAGACTATTTAACAACACCTTGAAGTTGTTCATGTGTTTGAGAGATCATGTCTGACCTGAAAATGGTGCATATATTTACACTTTGAATCATCATTACTTTTCATGACCCTAGTTACTTCCCTTCTGCTGAAGGCACAGACAGTAAGAAGACCGCATGTGGGTGTGAGTCACTGATGTAGGCAAGGAAGTAATGATTATGAACCTAAGTAGCCATTACTGATACTGACACAATTTTGACCCCAAATGATAAAAGTTGTGTGGCTTCCCCCAAAGACACAGCAATTGGTTATACATTATTTTAATATGCACATAAAAACAATGATAAATCAGGTTTTTAAATATGGCTTAAAGTAGCTGAATAGGGATTATTTAGGGAAGATGTTTTTATATGTACAGGTACAGCACTGCTGGCCTTTAGTTTGTGTGCTTAGAAATATGGTCGCCTTCTTATTACCCTAGACCAGATTTACTGTGGAATGTGAAGTAGGAAAATCCCCTCGAGCATTTGGGTGTTGCAATGTGTTGTCCTCCCCAGCAGCTTTCCTGGAGGCAAAGGAGTATTTCCCAACTTCTTGGCAGTGAAGTTTGGGGTTTTGATTTTGCCACTGAACGTTGTTCTCCAAAGATGTGTAAGCATCACTCTCTGAGAGTAGTGGCAAGATGCTCACAGACAGCTGGCAAGCAAGAAGCTTACAGCAGCTTCTACAAGGACCCGCAAACAGCTGCTTCCTCCCTGCAGGTAGACAAAATCCTAGGCTGGGTTTCCTGAAAGCCAGAAGCTACTCTCCTTGCTTTTCACTTCCTTCCAATTGTTTTCTAAGCCCTTTTGGTGATTTTTAAAATGTCTTTTAAAACATCTTGCCAGCGAAGTGGGAACTGGTTTTTCTGTTCTTGACTGAGCCTTGAGGAAAGAATACAACCTTCTCACAAGATATTTGTGATCTATGGCACACGTTGATCAGCGAGGGGTGAAATGAAGGGCCCTCAGGAATCCCTGAGCTCCCTTTAGTGCAAGGATGGAAGGTTCTCTGCAGAGATAATGACCTTTCAACCTCCTTTTCCCTATTTCCCCCCTTAATCAGGACAGATCCATTTCTATTTGTTAGCCAAATAAGATGTGACAGTAAAATGTTACTGAAAGATAATGCTATGCTGCTAAAAGGAAAGAAAGAACATTTCAGGAAGAACAGAAAGGAATTCCACTCTCCAGTGGCTAGCTAAAGTAGAGATGAATGTCAGCTCTTTAATTTAGGGTACAGTTCCGATAGATGAAGGCTGAGTGGCAGGAAGATCTATATACATAATAATTATTGGAAACACATGACCTTCTTTTGCCATTAAAAAATCTTTTAGTTACATGATCTCTATTGTCTTGTTCTTGTATCTACTGTGTACTGAAAAAATTATGAATTGTTCTTGTTCTCGGCAACACATTGCAAAATTTCCTTACAAAGTAGATTCAGCCTTGCTTTCAGAAAATATTTCATAGGACCATTTTGCTTTCTATTTGTGAAGCACATTGAGTCATGAGCTTCCTTACTACTTTCTAAATAAGTTCAAGGTTGAAGCTTGCAGACCTTGGTGAACACCTTAGATGCATTCCATGAATGGTGCTGTGATTAATATGGTGATATAAGTGTCTCTCTGATAATGTGGATTTCATCCTTTGACTGTGAACCTAGAAATAGGCTAGCTGGTGCATGTAAAAGATCTAGTTTTAGTGAGTTATCTTCCCTGATATTTGATATTCTCCAGATGTGTACTTCAGATATCTCCAAAATATGCTTTCTCTGTAGGTAAAAAATCACTTTGGAATATAACTTCTTTCATGTCTGTCTTTTCCAGCCCTTGCAAACAGAGGCTGGATTTTGTTTACGCCTTTTTCTAAGCCTACTACACAGATGGTCATGCTATTTGTTAACCTGAATTGATCTCTACTTATTTTCTAAATGGATTAATAGCTTCTCTGATGACCCCAAAAGATGGTGCTTCACTGATTTTTAATTTCTACAGAATAAATTCTATAGATGACAGGATTTATGAGTTGCCACCTCTGCATAAAACCATTGCGACTGTCACGTTGATTGACTGTGTCTGTCTGTGCTCAGTTGGGACGCCTGCTGCAGAACACAGGCAGAAAGCCACTGGAAAAGTCCAAGAACAAAATAGAGTAGTGAGAGGTCAAAGGCAAAAATAGAAAAATATTCCCTTTTCCAAGCGATGCCAGTTTCAACATTTCTCATTCTTTTCAATGCAAAGAACCCATAACACACAAAATTGCAAAACATTCCAAACAGGGTAAAAATTCAAAGGTTTTGCATTAACAGTATTCATTTAGGAGGTGCTTTATTTAGTCATAAAGATGTAAATATCGCTCTACATGGCCTACCCTATGTTTTGAGGTTTATAATAGTTCCAGTGCACACTGGATGAAGTAGCAGAAGTATTTGTCGCTTCAGATGATGGAAATTTCAATGGATGGATGGCAAAGAGGAATGGATGGTACAGATCAAGAGAAAGAGAAACAGGACAAGCTATGAGCCTACTTTAGGGATGTGTAACTCAGCTAGTAGTATTGGAACTCTGTAACTGGCTAACCTCAGTTATCTTTTGTGCTTTCATTTTCTCATATATAAAATGAGAATAAAAATAGGCCGGGCGCTGGTGGCTCACGCCTGTAATCCTAGCTACTCAGGAGGCTGAGATTTGAGGATCGCGGTTCAAAGCCAGCCCGGGCAGGAAAGACTGTGAGACTCCTATCTCCAATAAACCACCAGAAAACCGGAAGTGGCGCTGTAGCTCAAGTGGTAGAGCGCTCGCCTTGAGCTGAAGAGCTGAAGGACAGCGCCCAGGCCCAGAGTTCAAGCCCCACGACCGACAAAAAAAAAAAAAATAGTAGCTTTCTAGGTTGCTCAGAAGATGTCTGTGGAAATTGGTCGATGGATGGCTAGAGTGAGATGCAGAAGGCTAGAGAGGTTGGGCAGGGGGCCAAAGAGAAAGGGAAGAAGCATTTCCCTGGAATGTTGGAAGAAAATAGAAATGTTCATTCAGCGAAGCTCAGAAATTCATGCAAACTCATTTGAGAAGAGGGGCGATAAAAAGGCCAACAACCATGGTCCTATCAGCTCAGTAAACACCAAAGATGGAGACAGTGCAGAATGCCACCAGTGATAAAGAGCCAGCTAAACACTCGATTAGTTTTTCATTTTGTGAATTAATGTCCTTCAAGTCATGTGTACACTAACCAGTAATGAATTGTCACCTTCCAACTGCTAGGGATACTCCTCACTGACTTTGCAAGAAGGCATACATTTTATATGGAAATTAGGACATTTAAGAAGGTATTCACTCCTTTAAAGAGGTTTGTTTCTGTTAGTTCCTGCAAGCATCGTGCCTTATGCAATTTCTTAAATTATGTCTTTATAAATTATGTCTTTTCATCTGTCTAGCTTGTTTTTATACGAATTAAAGAAAAAAACAGGCAAAATAATCCTTACAAAAAAAAAATCTATCTATGCATTCGTCTATCTATCCACATCCATTCACCTATCCATTCTACATAAAGGTCCAGAGGTAATATATTTACATATATAAAAATAATACATGTTATATAAGTACACATAAATATAGCACATGTAAACATATGTGTAGAGTATTACATATCATACAATAATTATGCCAGTTTATATACTTTATAATAGACATTATGTTAGAAATGAACTTTATAATGGGGGGAGGAGAGTCAGGAGGGAAAGCAAGAGAAAATGGGGGGGTAACACTGTTTGAAAAGAAAGGTACTCATTACCTTATTTATGTAACTGTAATCCCTCTGTACATCATGTTTACAATAAAAAAGGCATTACCAATGTAAAAATAATAAAGACTGTAATAAAATATAAGAAATGGAAAAAAGGTTCAAAAGGTAAAAAAAATTATATAAAATTAATTTTAAAATACAATATATACTATATACAATTATATACAATATATAACGTATAAATTTATATCTATTAGTATAATATTTAATATATAAAATATTTCATTGATATAATACATTTATGTTTTATGTATAAAATGTGTTATATATAAAGTACATATAACATATTTCAATAACTTTAAAGTCCTATTTACTCACCTTCCTTATAATAAAGAAAATGTAATTGCTTTTTAGTTGAGTTTTATACAATGACTCAGATGATTAGGCTTTTCTCCATTTCCAATATCCTCTAAACTTCCTATACCTCTGCAGAATTCAAAAGTCAAGTTAGGTCTGTGATGCAAGTGCACGAATTTTGTTTCTCTGGGATGCAGGGCCTCTAGCCTTACAAAGGACTCTTACAGTTCAGTGAAGCCCTCAGTGGGAACTTGGTAACTGCCCTTTGGTGGTTGCTGTTTGCTCTGTGACTGATGATATTCACAGACATAAATCTAAGCTTAAAAGCCTTTGAGAAAAATATGGTTGGCTATCCAAATTAGCTTTCTTTCTTTTTTAATGTAAAAAGTTATGCTTCTGAGAGACCGAACTATAAAGGAGCCAAGAGGTATGAGTTCTATGACTCATTCTTTTGCTGGTTTTTCTTGGAGGATTTGGGATTTATTCTTCCCCAAAGATTTATATACTGCCTATTTTCCTAAGAACTGGAAGTTCTTTCTCTATATTACTTCTTATTAACTTTGCAGATTTTAATTAAAGAGATATCACAGGGGCATACATACATAATAAAAACATTCTCATAAAATATATAAGACAAGTTCCTATTTCTATACTTAACATTCTTAACGTTCATCCTTCCAAGATGAACTAGCCCTTTCTTCTCTCCACAATCTTCAATATTTCCTAGGTAACTCTGTTAAAAATAAAACTGAAATCTCTGAATTGATTTTACTCATGCCTTATGTAGATAATGGCCAGGACCGCATGTCTATTGCTCATTGAATCTCTGTACAGGGTCCAGGCACAGAGCTGGCTGGCTGACTACAATCACAGGGTAAGTAAGGAATAATCCTTCTTACTTGGTTTCATTTTATCTTCCTCCTCCCCTTCATGAGAGTTCCCATCTTCCCCACTCCCCCATGGCAATATCTTTGGTTCCTTACTAAGAATTTCTGTATTAAATCAGTCTCCTCTCCAAACCTTGACAATATTGTTATCCCTCGGGACTCTGATGCCCACAACATCTACTGTTTGATTTCTTTCTTTCCACTCCTGGCCTTGCTTGTCAGAAACATTCCCGACTGTGGGCATTTCTTCTTTCCTTGGGCTGTGTTCAGTCTACAGAGAAGTTCCAAAGAGTTTGAACTGCCAGTGCTCCACAGTGAGCTAGCTATGCAGTCTAGTCTATGGCACAACAGCACCTAAGTGAAGCTGAAGGTTTTGTGTGTAACCAATTAGGCATTTATCAAACACTTAAAATATACTCTAAAATATCTTACAGCCATTCACTAAAAAGAAAGAAAGAAAGAAAGAAAGAATGAGCTGAGTGCCGGTGGCTTCTGTCAGTAATCTAACTACTCAGGAGACTGAGATCTGAGGATCAAAGTTTGAAGCCAGCCTGGGCAGGAAAGTCTATGAGATGCTTCCCTCAAATTAACCACCCAAGAGCAGGATGTGGAGCTCAGTGGTAGAGTTCCAGCCTTGAGGGAAAAAAGGTAGGGCAGAGTATGAGGCCCTGAGTTCAAGTTTCAATACCACACACACACACACACACACACACACACACACACACACACATACACACACACACACGCCACACCACACCACACTGCAAAACAAGATGAAACAAATGAGCTCTTTAAGTGTGACGTCCTCTCCTTTTCCCCCAAGGAAACAAAAGTAGGAGCCCTACAACAACCGTTCTGTGATATTGACCTGGGGAAGGAAAAGGAGGCCCAAGTGTAGGAAGGGGATGGCCCAGTCCTGGTTAAATGCAGGAACCTTGGAAAGTAGCCAAGTGCTCTGTATACTCTCTGCTGGGGATTGCCTCCCTGTTCTTACAGCTCCTGCCACTGTAAGGCAACCCTAGCAGCTCAGACACATCCCTACATGTACAGCATGTGAAAACATATTGAAATACTCTCCAGATCATAATACATCTGTTCTAAGAGACTGAATGGGAGATGCCAGGGGAACATTAACTCAGAATTTCCTAACTTGAGTGCAATTAAAATCTCCGCCATAGTGCAGAATTAATGTAGCCCTTTGCATTTTAAATACATATTCTAATTAAATGACACCCATCTGTAGAATATGAGACTGCATTTTTATTGAGGATTTCAAATGATATAATCTGTTCCTATGAAGCATAAATGGCTTGGTTCATGATTCCAGAAGCCTCAAAAGAATTATAGAGATCTGGCATAAACACATGTGGTGACACTCAATTTCGCGTAAATTTCAAGCTGTTTAACTTGCATGATAAGCGTTGTTTGTGTGGTAAGATTGAGATTGTGTATAAAGAGTGACGGAAAATAAGAACACAGCCTTTTAACCGTCTTGGGTTGTGTCTCCGCAGAGGCCATGGGGAGGAAGCAGACGGTTGAGGCAGGATGGCCTCCCTGCTGCACGAAGGTAATAACTCTGATCCACTGAATGAATTTAGCCTAATCTAAGGTGATGGTATGTTCATTGAGCCCAAGGAACAAAATAGGTCAGGACAGCTAGCTGGCAGTACTATAACCAGGCCATTTTGTTTCAAAGACACCGTCTTGCTATATAGTTCAGGTTGGCTTTGAATTTGTTGTAAGTAGACCTAATGGCTTTGACCTTGGAATCTTTTTGCCTCAGTCTCCTGTTAGGATTACCAGTGTGCAAATGAGTGTTAACAGAAAGGTTTGGGGTATGGAGAAAAATTCTCTGGAAACAGAGCTAGGCTAGCAAGAGGACAGAAAGTGCACCCCTTTGTATTCCGGGCTGTTATTTAATATCTCTTGTGCTTAACTTAGTGTTTCCACATGACATATGTTCTTTAGGAACATAAAGCCCCAGACAAGTGGGAGTTAACCTGGGTTCTGTGCTTGGCTGTGGCACCAGATGGATGTGTGATCATACAAGAGACAGACATCTTGCTTTTCTCATTCACAAATTTCAAGAAGAGGCATTGAGATGAAGAGCAGGGGCGCTGGAGTTCAAATATGCGGTTCTAATTCCCATTTCCACCATCTTTAGCCACAACTTCCTTTCCTGGTTTCTGTGAAGACTAGACAAGATGGCACAGCAGTGTGTGCAACAGAGTTCACCTTTCACCTGGTTTGTGTTCAATAAATGTCAGTTACTCCTGTACCTCAAAGAGTCTGGGCTGGGAATCAGAGATTCCAGTCCAGCTACACACACACAGTTCCCATAAGTGTCTCACTACAGATCTTGCCTAACTTTGGATAAATTAAAATCTTGTGTTTACATGACTATGACTAGATCAATGCTATTGACATCTAAAGCTATGTGATATTCAATATTTTTTCTCATTACAACTTGTTTGTTTTTTTCTGGTGTTTCCAACAGTCTTATGAGCAGTTTTGTTTGAGTCATTCAACCTCAAGCTCTTTACAGATTGAACAATTCTCCATAAAGACATACTAGGTATTCTACCTATGTCACTTTCCTGAGCAAAGCTCTCCTGAGGCCTGACTTAGTACTGGTTAATTCTTCCTAGGCTTGTGACAGAGCTGCTTTCCTGGTATTTCCTGCTGTCAGCCTGGGGATTTTCTACATTATCTCCATTTCTTTCCCTGGTATTTCCTGGTGTCAGCCTGGAGATTTTCTACATTATCTCCATTTCTTTTTTTGGGTCCAATCGTGGGGCCTGAACTCTGGTCCTGGGTGCTGCCCCTAAGCTCTTCAGCTCAAGACTAGCGCTCTACCACTTGAGCCACAGCGCCACTTCTGGCTTTTTTTTCTTTTTGCTTATATGGTGCTGGGGAATCGAACCCAGGGCCTCAGGCATGCAAGGTAAGCGCTCTACCACTGAGCCACCTTCCCAGCCCATTATCTCCATTTCTTATTGCCCATTTCTTCTTATTTTTTTTTTTAATGTAAAGTCCTTCAACTTGTCAGATTCTGTAAATGATTGGTATGGAAAGTTAACTATTTCTAAACCTTTTTATATTAAATATTTTGTATACCTTTTATAATTTTATACCTTGTATGTCTATTTTATCCCTCACATTGAATTAGATTATAATCCTAGGTAGGAAATAGCTTCCTTAAAGGTATTTTTTTTATTGTTATGTTGCTTCTTGTATTACTTTCTTGTTGCTTGGTCCTTTCTAGAAAAACTTAAAAAAATGCATTTGGCTCCTTCAGCTTGAAAATTCATTTGTGTTCCATTTTAGAATGTTATTCTGGATGTCTCTCACCTTTCACTTTTCTTTCCTTTGTGGTTCTGCTACCCCAGTGTGACGCATAGTGGGCTGCTTCACAGGGTATTTAGAATTGTGGGCTGGGGTGTTAGTTCTTTAGGTTCTGCTTTTGAAATGCTTTTCTTAGCTTTATTTTCTTCCCTTCTGAGATTTTTATTTCACTTTATTATTTTCTATGTCTAAGCTTTCTTTCATTCAGAACGTATTCCTTTCAAACAAACACACTGTTCTTGTTTCATGGATCTTCTTTTTTTTACTCCTAGGAATATTAAGTATAATTTTTTGTTTACTTCTTCCAGGATAATCTCCATCTAATCTAAGTTACTTTTCTTGTTTGTTCTCATCCCTATACTTCATATTAAAAATAGTTTCCAAAAATTGCCTTGGCTGTCTGTTTATATTTAAGAGTGGCTGAAATTTTGTGTCTGGGGAGGTAGGGCTGATATGTTGTGGTCAGCACCTTGTAGATAATATGGCTGATCTCTTTATTAAAAACAACAACAACAACTATTGATGTTGGTGTCTGTCTTCTATTTTCCTTTCCATCTGAAGTCACATACCTAGATGTGAGTCAATAAGGCAAAAAAAGGAAGGCCTAAACAGTCATTAATAAACCTTTCCTAACTTCAAAGTGAGATAGCCTTATAGTCAACTATAATTTATATCTCTCAATTCAAGGAATCTTTGTTCTACCAGTTTTAGAGATGAAATCTCTGGTACTCTACTACAATTTTGCTCTTGGCAGCAATGTAACTTAGAAGTGAGGAAGGGCGGGGGAGAGAATCTGAGATTACTTATTTCCTAAAGAGACTCAACAATGCCTTCATATTTCTAACCTCATCTTCATTCCATCTTTCAATGCTAAGCAGCTGTGCCAATCCTCAACCTTTCACTGAGTGAATATTTGTACCAAAGTAAGAAGTGAAGGAAAGACTATATAAGTAAAGACAAGTTGAAGAAGGAAGTCATAGTGAACATTTTTAGTAAGTAAAATCCACAGTTAGCCAGGCACACAATAGGCATATAAGTAACTATTCTGCTTTCAAATAATAAAGTCAAATAACTGAAATACTATGGGAATTCAAAAGTAATCATACTCTCTACTCCTAGGAGAAATTCTTGACAAAGATAAATGGATGGCTAGACAAGAGCCTTCCTGTGCTATAACTGTTATTATCAATTTAAAATAGTAGGAGAAGAAAAGGGATGTGAGTGCTTGCAAAAACAAAAATCAGAAAAAAAGGGGGGCTGCTTCACTTGATTTTGCTGCCAGTTCTGCAAATGGAGCAAGGTATCAGGCTGTCACTGGAAGCTCTTAGCTATTTTGATGCAGTGTGATAAAAGGCTGAATATACAGTGTTGGTGGAGTTATGCCATGACCTGTTTTTTGTTTTTTAAATTACAGATAGGAACAATCATACTGGCTTTGAGAACAGTTAGATCAACAGAAAGTATCCTGAGGCCCCACACCGCATGGTCAAGTGGATTATGATTCTAGCTTGCTACATTGGGCTTACAACCTAAGTCAATATGAATACTGCTGAGGGAAAGGAACTGCAGTGCTAACTGCTGGTGGTGGCTGGATCGTGAGGCAACTCCCATGTCAACTTCCAAGTGGGAAGAAGTAGATGAACTGCAACATGGGTAGGTAGTTCACGCTAAACAGCTCTTTTCACCATTAGTAATTGCCCTAGCCAAGAGTGAGACCTTGAGTACAAACCAAAAAAGAAAAGAAAAGAGAGAAGATTGATATGCACAGAGAATCCTCTAAACAGAGGACACAGAAAATACCTCATTAACACTAAGGGGTTCTTGTCTGAAAGGAAGGATGGCTTCAATTCCTTGGACCTTTTTAAGAGAAATCATAAATCAATTCAAGGAACTTATTAAGGATAGAAGACTGTATTTTAAAAATGAACCATTTAAACTTTTTATAAAGCTGGGTGCTGGTGATTCACACCTGTAATCCTAGCTATTTAAGAGGCTGAGATCTGAGGATTGCAGTTCAAAGCCAGCCTGGGCAGGAAAGTCTGTGAGACTCCTATGTCCAATAAACCAATAGAAAACTGGAAGTGGAGCTGTGGCTCAAGTGGTAGAATGCTTACCTTGAGCTGAAGAGCGCAGGGACAGTGCCCAGGCCCAGAGTTCAAGCCTTATGACCCATAAAAAACAAAGCAAAACCAAACATTTTATGACAATTGTTTTAAATTAATGCATATTTATTTTTAAGCTTCCAGTATGTAAGCTTATTATTGGCTTGTCAGTATTCAAAATATCTCCCTAAGTCTAAACAGGGTCCATTCAGACATTTAACAGTTGACAATTATTCTACCTTTCTAAAATAAAATTGTAAGAGGAAAAAAGTTCCTATGAAGAAATATTTCAAGGAGTTGTGTTACAATTTAATCTTTAGAGAAGAGAGGAAGAAAAAGCTATTACTCTAGAGAAACATACTTGGACTAAAAACTTTATTCAGTTAATTGTAAGCCATGAATAGAAAGCCCATTTTTGGTATAACACTGAAAAAATATGTTCTCTGTATGGGCCAAAATGATCTATATATCTTTCTTGGTGTGTTTCCTCATAATTTATTAACACAAGAGAATAAATGTGGCCACAATTCTTTGCAGTCTTTTCCACTGGGAAGCAGTCTTTGCCCACCTCTTGAATTCCGACTGGCTTTATGGGACTAGAACATAAGAACTTCTTTAGGGGAAATGTTGTTTTTCTGTCAGACATCCTACCAAATTTGAGTCATTTCTCTTCTTTACCAGTGACTTTGTATGGAAAAAATCTGGAGGCTGATAAAGTCCTAATTAGGTCATACTGTCAGAGACAATTCACAGTGCTCATCTAATGAAAAATCTGAAACAAGCCACGGCAGGGCTGTCTCTCTGGTCCCACTATGGGATGATAACTATGTTAGTAGTATCCAATGGATACTAGGAAGATCTAAAGGATGATTTGGATCTGATGATTTCCAAATTCCCTTGATTACATATCCCAATAGCAAAATATTGTTAAGTCCTGATCATCAGCATATGAACATTTACCTATTAATGACACACATTTATTACGTTACTAACATGTCATACAGATTTCACATTACTGGGAAAGAAATGACAAATGACGATCTGAAACATTTCCCCAACCATGCTAGCTCCCAAATGGTGTTGGCTACCTCATACACTAGCACCAAGTTCATGTTAAGGATTATGGATATAAACCTGTCTTTTAACATCCACATTCAATCACCTATTTCAATCAATTTAATTCAACTTAGATATTTCAACCCATCCCATTCTTGACAACTTTGACTTCTTTTGCCAATTTTCAGAGAACTGATTAGATTGTTATTGTTACCCACATACAAGATTATGTGACTGATGAGGAACCCAGCCAGGAGCAAGATCAATGCCAGCTTTGCCTTTTTCTCACTGGTCACTCTTGCTTCTATCTTTAATCCATGGTTTCCTTTTAATTCATGGTTTCCATTTAAAGCTGTGAATCTATTTTGTAAAGGTGAGTATACTGTAGAAAATGTAACCCATAAATTCACTCTACTATGCACTTTCAACAAAATGTTGAGGTGTAAATTGTGGAAGATGCCCAAGTCAACCTTCTGTTGTGGGACCCTTAAGCAATGATTGACATTCATTATGAATGAAGGCTTCCATATCATCTCTTATATTAAATCTCAGAAAAGCTTACATTGCTTATGATTATTTCAGTTAAAAATAGGTTAATGACCTCTTGTTTTCTTTTCATTCCCAGCTCCTGTATGTTGTTGCATTGCATACTCCACATTTAAACATATAGTATGAACTGCTTATCAAGAGAAATAGCCTATTAAGAGAACCGGATGGTGAGCTTAAATTTTACTTGCAAAATTTGGATTTCTATAAGTGAAGGAGAGCATTTCTCACCTCCTATTTCAAAAGGTGGTGAGAAATAATGATTCTTCTGAAGACAGCCAAGGTAAGGGACATAAGCCTTGGTGTCATGCACTAACTCCACCATTTACAACCAGAGAAAGGAACCTCACAGGTCAGGAGGGTCAGGAAGACTAGAAAGACCAATATAAAGATTTTGCCATAGATGGGTGCTATCATGCATTACCATGTCTTACAAAAATTCTGAATTCTTTCTTCAACAAGGTAATCAGGGAATTAAGGGAGGCAATAAGTATAAAAATATGAAGTACATCTGATCTCAAAAATTCCATTTCTGGCCAGGCACGTGTGGCTCATGCCTGTAATCCTAGTTACTCAGGAAGCTGAGATCTGAGGATCATGGTTCAACAGGCAGGAATGTCTATGAGTCTCTGATCTCCAATTAACCACCAGAAAACTGGAATGGCACTATGGTAGAGCACTTGCCTTGAGCTGAAGAGCTCAGAGACAACACCTAGGCCCAGAGTTCAAGCCCCACAACTGAGAAAAAAAAATCCCATTTCTGCAAATCCACTTCTGGGTATATATGTAAAAGAACCAAAAGCAGGGATTCAAAGAGATATTTGTATGTTCATGCCCATGGCTGCGTTATTTACAATAGCAGAAAGTAGACGCAACCTAAGTAGCTATTGATGGATGAGTTGAAAACAAAATGCAATACACCTTACATTAGAATATTACATAGCCCTAGGAAAGATATTCTACTCATGCCACATCATGCAAAATGAAATAAACTAGTCAGAAGAGGACAAGTATTGTCTATTTCCACTTACAGGGAGTACTAACAGTAGTCAGACTCCTAGAGTCAGAAGTAAAATGGTGGCTTCCGGAGGGCAGACGAAGGAGGAGGGAGAAGCAGTTGTTTAATGGCTACAGTTTCGGTCTGTGAAGTAAGGAAAGCCCTGCAGATGGGGTGATGGTCATGTCTTTAAAATAATATGAATGTTCTTAAGCTTCTGAACTGTCTATTTAAAAAATAAAGTGTTAATTTGAAAAGGATGCGAATATTCATTTCTTGTCAATATTCCTTCAATCTAAATGGAATGTGAAGTTCTGGCATTTCTGTAGTGCTGTAACATCCCACAGGCTGCAGAAGATGAGCAAACAGCTAACCAGATCATTTGTCACTCTTGTTGGGTAGATCAGTGGAAGCTCCTCAGTAAGCCTACTTCAATACAAATCAATCTCCTGATGTCAAAACACACCTGACCTTCAGAGCTATGAGGGCTCTAGAACTAGGCATTCGACCAATTCATTTTGCATACTTTACTGAAGCCGCAATACAACCGCTTCTTTATTTCCATATGTCCTGATCCACTGAAGTTCAAGTTTACAGAGCAAGTTATGAGAGCTGGAGGTTTAACCTTAAAGCTTCCCTCATAGTAGCTCTGAATAGAATAAATACAACTTTACACTGTACCCAAGTTCGAAGGCAATACAGAGTTTGGAAGGCTCTTAAACTTAAAGAGCTCAAAATCTAATTTCAAATACAATACATCAAAGCTTCTATCAATGAAATTAAGTTATCCAGCAGAACAGGCCAGACATCAGTGGTGAGGATGGGGATGGGGAAATAAACAGAATGTAGACCAGAGCATTTCACACTGAATGCCAGTATGGGTGAACACTGGTGGGAGAGTCAAAAATAAAATAGGCCAGGGATCAAGAAAAGTGCTTTAAAAATGAAGAAAAGGGAAACTATCAGTATTTGAATTTACTGCTTGTCAGGTACTGTATTAGGTATTGCATCTGCATTAGTTGACTTGATCTTCAAACAACCCTAGCAAAGACCGAAGAATAGCAATGTCAAGTACTTTGTTCCTACTCCTCTGTTGAGCTGTGTGTGCTGGTGCTGAGACAGAAATAAGGCAATGGTGTAACATCAGATGTTGAATGTTTGCCTCAATATTCCATAGGCAGAGCTGGATCAAAGAGGAGAAACTCTGGGTTCAGTGTTAAAAGAAAAAACATCTCTCCCTACTTGCTTTGTGGGCATGGGAGCAGGGGGAAGGAGTTCCTGGGTACTGCTGATGCCACGGAAGCCATCTGTCCGCCAGTGACCCAGGCTCTGCTTCCTGGAGAGAGGCAGATACAACAGCATATGCAAAACTCGTGTGGGGGTGTTTCTCTAGCACACTTCCAAGTTTTCTGTGAAAAGCGAAAAGGCTGTTGGCTTGAATGAATGCGTTAATTGGGCTTGTGGTTACCTTTACACAAATAATATGATGGTGGATTTTAGTCATGCTCCCTCTTTTGGAAACAGTCATAACAGAAGCGTTGAGCACATTCAGGGGGAGCAAACATTTTTCTTCATAAAGCCAATGTAAAGCACAGCCCTTCTTATCAGTGCATTTGGGATGACTCCAATGTTATTTCTACTTGATGCTCACAATCTAGAGATCTGAAAATTAATACTTTAGTGACATTTTCTCTCTCATGCAATCTTTTATTCAGTATTCTGAGATCACTACTGAAAAGATTAGATCAAGAAGAAGTCAAGATCTCGGCATCAAAGTTTTTTAATGAAGCTCTATTGTTTCCCTGGAGAAAGAGAGGGACTCTTCTGCGGGTCCTCACTGCAGGCCTAAGGTGAGAGAGCTCAGTGGCAAAGACACATGTTTAGAATGCCTCACCTGAATCTCCCAGGGCTTCTCTTTATGATGTGAAGAGACAATCTTAACTAAAAAGAGCTTTATTCTTTGAGAGTCCACCACAGAACCTCAGACACACACACAAAAAAACCACTTAAAAGTAAATTGTTTTAGACTGGGTTCAGAGCTCAGGTTGTGTATAGATCTTTAAAATATAATGCTTCACAGGTAGTAGAACCCTTTCAGTGTGAAAACAGTCCAAATTCTCAATAATGAGATATAGATAGAAAGAGATGTCGTTTGAATTGGCATCTCTCCCCCAGGTGTCAGGCTAATGACTTTATCATTCTCCTTTCAGGAAGTTTCTTATATAAAGACCGTCTATGTTTACAGAGAGATCCACTTACATCGCTTATCGCTACCTTACTGAGGTTCTATAATATAATAATTCTGATAATGCCTTCCTTGTCTGTCCTCTAACCACATCAGGCTGCCTAATGCCTCATCTTGGCCAGACACTGTGTATTTTTGCAGAAAGCAGTGGGGAGCCCAAAGAGATACAGAACATGCATGCATCAGAGAATAAAAAGAAAGAAAAGGAAGAGGGGAAAACCCCAACTGCAATTAAAATGCAACCATCTTCCTGTGCACATCCCAATGCTAGTTAATACAGACATTTCCAATAACTTTAATCTTTAAGTGGTGATTGTTGAAGAAAGAAATCAAGTTTGCGTTTCTTAAAAGACAAGAGGGAAGAAAATGACTTGTCATATCTGGTTGGCTTGGAAATATAAAATCCAATTCTGAAGAAGTCGAGATAAGGAAAGTGCAGTGGAAGTGCCATCAGCTTTAGCAAACACTAAATAATGAACAATGCAGAGACTGTCCAGCATGATAAAATACTCTATTAGAGGGACTGTTTTTAAATGAGTGATAATTGAGGCACGTCCTCAGTGAAAGGTTATTGAATTTTTATCTGTAGAAGAAGCTTTTGACAGACTTGCTAAAAAAGTCACTGACAAATAATACCTTCTTTAGATGAATTTGACCAAAGGGGTTTTCCAGTATGTAACATCTTTCTGACATTTACAGGATTTTTGCTTTGCTGAAGAACTGGATCAGATATTCTGGGTTTCTATAAAGACATTTAGGTTTTTCATCAGACTTACAGAAAAGTCCCCATTATTCTTCCTTTCATAAAAATTGAATTAAGTTGTTACTTATGAACCTAGTTAGGACTACCCAGGAATTCAACAGCTAGAGCTTGAACATGGTGGTACATAAAATTTACTGCTACAAAGCAACATTGTGTCCTAGAAATCTATACCTGACACATACCTGCTCCTCAAATGAAGACAGAGACGTCTACATTTTTATTGTTTAAGTGACAGTAGTTAACATAAATTACAGTGTTGGGTTTAAGATAATAAAAGAACAATTTTGTAAATGCATGACGATCAGAGCTGGTTTTTAAAACAGCTCTGGGGAATGACAGGGTACTGCTTCTTAAAGCAAGGGAAATAATGACACTCCCTCCCCCCGTTAAGGTGCTCAATGCCACCCATGCCATTTATGTATCTGGCATGCTTTTCTAAGAGCTGAGCCTTCTTCTTACAGTTCTGAAGAACAGGAAGGCCGCCTGACTTCCCACATGGGCATTGCTACAGTTTTATAGATAGCTAAAGAATTGTCTGGTCCTGTGGTAAAGTGGGAATATTGGTGGGTATCTGAGGCACTTTTATAACAAGTGCCTGTGTTGTTTTTCCAGAGTTGCTAGTCTGCACTCTGGAAGGTCAGGGTTAGTCTAGATTTTTGTCACTGACTCATTTTGACCTTGGGCAAATGGCCGAAGTTCTGTGTCTCTTGACCACATTTTGTAGAGAATAAAGGCTTGTCTGTCAACTACAGCTTGAGGCGGGGGATACAGTGATGAAGAATTAATGACCACCAAGGTCCTCAAAGGTCTGAAATGCAATCTAACTGGGGAGTGTCATTATCATTATCACGGCATCCTCTGGGACTGCTGCATGCATACAGAGCTGCACATAGGCTCTTTGCCATACTTTCCTGGGGCCAGCAGTCTGGGAAAAGTCCTTGTGCACTATTGATGAATAAGTAAGCTCTCTGTAAAAGCATATCCAGCTTACAGTGAGAACATTTTTCTACATTCAGTCCGCCCAGTCATGGAGAATTCTGCCATGAAACTAGCCAGCCTCCTGCATTCCTTCTGGTTTCCTTGTCAGGATTCAGCTCTCCTCACCCACTGCATTTGTAACACACCTCAACTTAATGTCAAGGTAAAGAAGTTAAAACCCACATGCTCTCTTTAGTGAGGAGTTTATTAAGTTACAGTTTTGCACAGGTTCTTAGGCTTATCTCTAGTTTTAAAGCACCTAACCAACTAAGGGCTTTCTAGATAAGAGCTTAGATTGAATGGTATAATCTTTTGCACTGCTCCTCATTGTAAGATCCCTTTCTCAGTGCAAATAGGTCTGTCCTCTCAGACTTGTTTTATGTGCGTGTGTGTGTGTGTGTGTGTGTGTATGCGCGCACCAGTACTGGGGCTTGAACTCATAGGACAGGACATTCTCCCTTAGCTTTTTCCACTCATGGCTGGTGCTCTATCATTTGTGCTATAGGTCAGTTCTGATATTTTGCCGATTAATTGTGAGTCTTACAGATTTGTCTGTTCAGCCTAGCTTCACCCTGGATCCTCAGACCTCATCCTCTTAAGTGGCCATGGCCAGGGGCATGAGCCACCAGTGGCTGGCTCTCTGACTTCTAGATTAAGTCATAGGCATGGAAGCCATCCTCTTTAGTGCTATACACTGGCCTAGGCTTTCTGCTTCATTCTCAGCCTGGGTCTACAATTTCACCCATGCCAGTTTGGAGCCTACTTTGCTTTCCAAATTTTGCTTCCTATCTTTCTCACGGATTTTCATTTACATTTATTCTTTCAGTTTCCATCTTCTCATTTTGTTTGCAGATACAATCATTCGGGTGGAAGCTCCCAGCTACCACACTTAAGCATCCATGATATTATCATATTTTAATAAAATATTTCCCTTATGGATATAAATGTTGGCATTTTCAAAGAAACAGCCACATAATTCTTTCTGGGTAGACTTGGAATTCCGTAATTACATTAGAACGCCCACAGCACTAGCCTTGTCTAGCTCTGCAGATGATAATCAGCTACTTGTGGGGGAAGAGAAGGGGATGCTGCTTTTTAATCAGGATGTGGCAATGGCAAAGATGTCTACAGACAATCCCCCAGAAGACTGACAGGAAGGAACTGGGTTTGAATCTTTGCGTAGTTCTGAACAGCAGGAAGGCACCATGGGCCCTCTGATAGGCACAAAAGGTTTGCCGATGTGGGCCCTCTTTCAGATAGACTCCTATGACCACAGTCATATTTGGAAAGTGGTAAGGTGAGAACCATGGTTTACTGCAAAGGATTTGGGAGCACAGATAATTACAGGGTTTACAGAGTTTCCAAAGCTACCACACAGCTTGAGATAAAGAGAGATGTGAGGGGGTAGCGGGTAGAGAAGACTTGGGGCTATGAATGAGGGCTCCAGCGATGAGAATGGTAGCAGGAAGCCAAGGAATCTATTACTGAGCACTCACTGTGTGTGAGACACAGCTAAGCATCCAAGTTCACGGTTTCATCGCAAGTCCAGAGAATATCCCTCATTATTTCTCTTTACTAGGTGAGGAAACCTATTTGGCTCAGAAAGGCTAATTCGTTCCCTGTAGCAGTGTAATAAAATGCTTGATCTATCTTCAAATGTGTCTGCCTTACAAGTCAGACATATCCTATATGCTGTTTAGAACACAAAAGAAGAATGAGAGAAGTCTGTGAATTACAATAGAATCTCCATGAATGGGGGAGAGGCAAAATGCTTGATTTGTCCTCAAATGTCTCTGATTTCAAAGTCAGACATATTCTTTATGCCTCCTAGAACACAAAAGAAGAATGGGAAAAAGCCTATGAATTCCAAGAAAACCTACATGAATGGAGAGAAGCAAACCTCAGAGTGGAGCACGAGGGGAATGCACTCAACGGGGAGGAAGGAAGTAGAGTAGGAATGCTTGCGGAGGTGGGGCATCAGCCTTTAAACTGTGCTGGAAGCAAAGGACCATAGGGAATGCCACTGGGGTCAGCCTGCAACTTGGCTATTAATCAGTAGTCAAGTAAATAGTACATCAAGGAGAGGGATCTGGGTGGTAATCATTTTGGCATGTAAGAAAATCAGCACTCCATTCCCAAGAACAACACAGGTCCAAGAGCATCCTAAGAACAATCTAGTAAACACCCTGAGCAGAGCAGCCTCAATTCTTTCTTCATTATAAAAACTTCAATTAAGACAGAAAATGAACAAAACTGAACCATAATACAATTATCAGTTGGGGGTTTTGTTCCTGTGAAGTACGATTCGTTATAAAACTGGATATAATAGGGACATACATGAGGACATTTTCATGAAAGAGAAAGGCTCCCACAGAAATATAAGGAATGTCAACTAGACAAGATCAAAATAAATTCAGAGTTGGACAGCAGGTGGGAAGCTCATGAACAAAATAGCAATTTTATTTTCCAACCAATGGTAATTGAATTTCCTTCCTAAACAGCATGACCATGAAGTTAACCAATGACAATAAATTTGAAAATTACCATCAATTAAAAAAGGAACAATAGGAACAGGACCATCGAATGAGTCAGAGGAAGATAAGGATAGCTTTCAAGATAAAAAATGATGGAGGGACCATGAACCTAGGTATGGAAAGGGATTAGAGAAACCACACATGCGCATGCAGAGAAGGGGTGAGTTTGCTGTCTGATAGCAGTCTACAAATATTTGAAACTTGTAAATACTGAAGTGGGAGAGAAATTACCACACAGAGAGTTCTAATTAAAAAGAATCAGATGAAATGTGACAAGGAAAACTAAGGCTTAATGATTTGACAAAAGCAAATTTGAAACAGGATGGTTTCCCAGGAGGTCGACCGGGGAAATTTTTATTTTGTCTTTTGTACCAAAGCAGAAAAATAGCCAGGAGACTTGATTTTTTTTAACCATCATAAGTCCAAGATAGTGAGCTCTAACATGAAAGAATTCAAATTCCACCTTATGAAAATATAAAATTACACTAGGTAATAATTTTATAATCATCATGGCCTGTTACACAACTGGGTATTGAGGAGATGGGGTGGATAGCCACCTGGGCCTTTTCCATCTTTCTTTTCCTTCCTTCCTTCCCTCCTTTTCCATCTTTCTTTTCCTTCCTTCCTTCCCTCCTTTTCCATCTTTCTTTTCCTTCCTTCCTTCCCTCCTTTTCCATCTTTCCCTTCCTTCCTTCCTTCCTTCCTTCCTTCCTTCCTTCCTTCCTTCCTTCCTTCCTTCCTTCCTTCCTTCTTTTCCTTCCTTCCTTCCCTCCTTTTCCATCTTTCCCTTCCTTCCTTCCTTCCTTCCTTCCTTCCTTCCTTCCTTCCTTCCTTCCTTCCTTCCTTCCGGGGTCTGAACTCGACCTGGGCGCTGTCCCTCAGCTCTTCAGCTCAAGGATAGTGCTCTACCACTTGAGCCACAGTGTTTCCATTGATAATCAGATTTAGGCACAGTTGGGGACTGACTTCTATGAGGAAGTAGCTCTTAAGCCAGATTGGTGCCAGTCCCAGATACAGTACCACCCCTCTAATGGCTGTTCCTCCTGTCTAGAAACAAAAAGGGAAATCCTGTCAATTCCGTGCTTCTGAAAATAGAACTGGCAAATTAACTGCAAAAAACTTCATAGGTATAAAGAGCTACAGAAATGGAGAAAAAATTAGCCCCATCTAAGCAAGCAAAGACTTCTGCAAGCCACTCTACAAGAACCCAACCCATAATACTCCTCTTAATTATTTGGGCCATCAAAAAACAAGGAAAATCTATGGAGCTAGTCTAGATGAGCCTAAGGAGACATGTCAGCTAAATGCACTGTGACACCCATACAGGCTCCTAGGAGAGAAAAAGGGCATTAGACTAAAACGAAGAAAATTCAAACAAAGCATCAATTTCAACTAATCACAATATACCAACACTGGCTTATTACTTGTACAAATGTACTAACCTCAGGTAAGGCATTAACAATGGGAAAACTGTGAGTTATATGGAAATCTTCACAACTTCAACAAAAAATAGTATAACTTACAATTTTTTTTTCTTTTGGTGTCAGCAATGGGGCCTGAACTCAGGGCTTGGCTCTGTCCCTTAGTGTTTTTGCTGAAGGATGGAAGTTAGCCTACTTGAGCTAGGGCTCCACTTTATTTGTGTGTGTGTGTGTGTGTGTGTGTGTGTGTGTGTGTGTGTGTGTGTGTGACTAATTGGAGATAAGAGTCTCACAGGCTATAGGTTTTTATGATCTAGAGATGAGGTGACAGAAGTATTTTTAATATATGAAAGCATTCTAAAAGAGAAGGTAGCCAATGGTTAACTTTTAAGTGAAATATAACATAGGAAGGCAGAGAGGGACATTCATAGAATCCTATTATCTCTTAGATAGTGAAAAAAGCTGTTGGCTTTTGAGTCTTAGAGGTTTTTGTTTTTTTTAACTTCAAGATAGAGAAGAGGGTCTTGTCAGAGAAAGCACTGCAGGTGAAACGGCACTCCAGCCTCCTCTCGGTTCTATGTAGTCTACTTTTCAAGGCAATGCGGCCTTACCGAGAGCCTAGCAGTAAGCCCATGCATTTACAGCCAACTGAATTTCCACAAAGGTGATAAGAACGTACACTGGAGAAAGGACAGTCTTTTCAAAATATGGTGGTGGGAAAATTGGATATCCATTTACAGAAAAATGAAATGCGACTCCTATCTCTTGACAGTTATAAATACCAATTCAAAATAGATTAAAGCCTTAAAGGTAAGGGTAGGCATGGTGGCACACATCTGTAATTCCAGCTACTCAGAAGGGAGGAAAGGTTGGAAGCCCACCCAGACAAAAAGGTGTGAGACTCCCATCACAGCAAATAATAATCTGGGTGTGGTAGTAGGTACCTGTAAGGTACAAGTATCTTACTGAGGCCAGCCCCAGGCAAAAATTCCAGAGCCTACATAAAAACAACTGAAGCATAAGCAATGAGTTCTTGACTGCATTCTCTCCCTTTCCCAACTTCATTCTAGTATCCCTCTTCCTCATTTCCTGACACTTATTTTGTTGCTTTGAGAGGGTGGGTCCAAGGGGAGAGGAAATGCTGAAGTGAAGACACAGATCCAACTGCAATGCATACATCAACTGCTTTGTTAAATGGCGATAAAAAATCAATGTGTATCTGAAAGCAATGAAGTAAAGCGAGGGAAGCAGTGGGTGGGAACGCTGAAAAGGGCGACACTGATCAAGACACACTATCTTCTTAAACTGCTTTGCTGAATGCAACTCCTACTTAAAGATAATAAAAATATTAAGGAAAAAACCTAAGGTGAAAAGGGGCTGAAGCTGTAGCTCACATGATAGAGTACTTGCCTCGCAAGTATGAGGCCAAAATTCAAACCCTAACACAGCCAAAACCAAACAAACAAATAAATAAAAACCAAATAAGACTGTGCTGTTACCACAAGTTCAAACTGTGATCAATTAGGGAAAACATGTACAATTCTAGACTGTGAATACTCCACACTAAATGTGATTCTGCTCAACTTGCCTGCACTGAAAGCACATCTGTTAAACAGATCCTGAACATAAGGTATTCTCCAGGTGGGAGGGGGAGACAGAGACACTTGACAAAGGACCAGAGAAAGTCAAACTTGGTCAATCAAGGTTCTCGGAGCACTAGGCAACAATGCTATTTTTATATGGGACCACAGCATCCTGGGAGTACTGCTGTCATTGGAGAGTGCTTACCTGAGATTGAAATCAATTACAGACAAAGTACCAAGAGATAGAGAGAGAACGGGTGCCTAGCTGTGATCATGACTGGATGGTGTCTTCTAAATGTCTGGATCCCACCTTTGAATGAATGTTTCCTGAGTCAATACATTGTTTTTATTTCAATTAGCCTATGCAAGTAAAAGAAGTAATATTTATTAAAATGAACTCCAGGAAATGGAAATAGAGCTTCCCCCCCCCCCCCCCCCCGCCCCCGTTGCTGTTTTTGTTCTGTTTGTTTATGTCTTTGGGAGGGTAAGAGGAGATACAGAAGTGGTGGGACAAAGGTGAACAAATATGGCGGTGGTCCTCACTCAACACGATGTAGAGAGTGAACTATAAAACTTGTGGGTTGAGACAGGCGGGCAAACTAGAGTGCGTACATGCATGTGAAAGGGGTAACACTGTTCAAAAAGAAATGTACTTTTTATCTGAGTTATATAACTGTAACCTCTCTGTACATCCCCTTTATAATAGCAATAAAAACTACATGAAAAAGGGGAAAAAAAAGAATATGAAAGGGACAGGCGAAGCCAAGGCTGAGAAGAAAAACACCCACAGGGAAGGAAAAGTATGCACTGCAGTAGCAGAAAATAACAGCACTGTCCTTACAGTCTAGATCTAGAAGAAGTGAGGATGCCCTTCTTCAGGAAGAAACAGTAATATCTATGCAAATAGCAAAAAGATTAGAAAGTTAACCTATTAATATCATTAATATTAATCTGCATGGCTTATCACACTGCTGCTAACATGCAATACATTCTTCAGGATGATGTGAAATGTGAGGGGTGAGAATTCGGTTGTACTACTAGAAGAGACATCCTATTATGAAATAACGTTCTACAGGTATTCTTTGATCCATTATACTTAGAGCTTTCTTTCTTTCTTTTTTCTTGTGCCAGTTCTGGGGTTTCATTTGGCTTTTTCCACTGAAGGCTGGCATTTTATCACTTGTGCCACACTCTTGGATTTTTGTTGTTGTTGTTGGGCTAGCTTTAAACCTCAATCCTCAGATCTCTAGCCTTCTGAATAGCTAGGATTACAAGCATGAGCCACGTCTGGCTTTTATAGCTTCTTAAGTTTAATGCAATACATCATTTATCTGCCAAATAATTATCAGGACATGGAAGAAGAAATACGTGTAAATCCTGCCGATCATATGGGAGTGCTGGACAAGAGGCCAGCATTTCCTTCAAGCGCTCTGAGTCAGAAATGCCGTAGCTGCAGTCCTCATTTAGTCTACTTTTCAAAAGAAGAATAAAGAGGTGTCCCTTATTCCCACTGTCGAGTCACAGTGACACGCAGCAATCAAAGTAACCCATTAACGGACAGTCCCTTGTTTTGTTCAGATATCAACACCAATGTGTATCTTCCCCGAGGAGCCCAGCCTGAGTGAGCGAGGTTGGCTCCTAGCAGGGTAAGCCCAGTCGGCCGGATGCTTTGTTTTAGCAAAGGCATCAGAAATAGTGATGCCAGTTCACTTGGGTTTCGCACTGATCATCAAAAAGCTGACAGTCCTTTAAATCAGTCACTGGGCGGAATAATCACCCTGAAAGGAACTGAGAGGGTAGGACTTAGATTACAAAATGGAAGTGAACATGAGACAGTGTTAACGGGCGTGGTAGAAGAGATTGTTTGTCAGAATTGCAGAGATTGATTAAAGACACGAATTAGACATCATCTCTATTGGGTACTCTTACTGACATGGACACAACAGCTAAATTGCACAATTACAGAGTTAAACATAACTCAGAGAGCAGTTTTTTTCCTTTTGAAAACAGCTGATGCCAAGTGAGCCTGTCTGACTCACTCGGCGACTTGCAATGAAGGTTATGAACAATCTTGTCTTGGGGGCCTCTGAGAATGGACAGAATAGAGATCTGGAATGTTGTGCCATTTGAAATGAGACCATATCATTAAATATTAGACCCTAAGGGCCTGCCAAATGAGAGTACATCCTTTAAACATCACCAACAACCTTCCCCGCCACTGCATTTTCAGGAACTAAAACATCCGGTTTCTTTTAGAGTTGTTCATTTGCAACTCTCAGAGAAAATAAGCTCGTTCTGACTTTTTTGTTTGGAGAGAGGAGGAGCAAAGTGAATCTAGGAGAGAAAAAGGCCAATTTCAACTATTGCTTGTGATACAATGCCTGCTACTGTGGGATTATAAAGTTGAAAAGGCCTTTCAAAGATACTTCTCCTCATGTGGACTCTGCTCAAACGTAATACTATATCCAAACTATCCATAAGCATGTGTAACTCCATCATCAAATAAAACTAATATTTTAGGTGAAAATGTGTCAGTCTATAGAGGTCACACTTATTACTCTAGCTACTTGGAGGGAGGAGAAGGGAGGACTGTGGCTGGAGTTGAGTGCAGGCATGGTGCTGCACACCTGTAGTCCCAGATATGAGGAAGGCAGAAGGTTTGTGGTCTGAGGCTGGCCTGGGCAAAAATAGGAGACCCTATCTGAATAAGTAACGTGAAAGAGCTGGAGTCATAGCTTCACTGGCAGAATGCTTGTTTGAAAATACAAGACCCTGACTGGGTTCTGCAAAATCCTAGTACTGAAAAAAAAAAATCAAACCAGCATAAGTAGGAAGTGGTATTTTAGATCTAAAGCGGATGATACAAGTTCACACAGAAGGCTGCTTCCTCTGTCTTATCTCCCCACCTTGCTGTGGCACTTGGGATGGGGACATAACCAACATAAAACCTCTACAAGCAGTGAGTATTCAAGGTACCTCTTTTTTTTTTTTGGGTCCGGTCGTGGGCCTGAACTCTGGGCCTGGGCACTGTCCCTCAGCTCTTCAGCTCAAGGCTAGCGCTCTACCACTTGAGCCACAGCGCCACTTCTGGCTTTTTTTCTTTTTTGCTTATGTGGTGCTGAGGAATCAAACCCAGGGCCTCTGGCATGCAAGGCAAGCACGCTACCACTGAGCCACCTTCCCAGACCCTTCAAGGTACCACTTACAGTGTGGCTATGGAGTATATATTTTTTGGGGAAAATTTTCTCCATGATTTTTGTTCACTTGTCTTACATCCCTGGAATCATCGCGAAACAATTTCTCAAAGGACAGCGACGTAACTCACTCTGAAGTTCCTAGTGCAGATCACATGGCATTTCCTTCTTAAAGCTCACCTGCCAAGTGATGCTTACATCACATTCTGGTCTGGCTCTGCCGCTCTCCTCTTCAGGCTCATCATTTGCTTCTTGCTGTCCTGTTTCAATCTCTTACTCACACATCTACATGTGCCTTTTCTTCTCTTCCTGGTCTTTATTCTATCTGCATCATATATATATGTATGTGTGTGTGTACACTCAAGTAACATTTCTAAATAGTTTATATTTATTAATGTATATATGTCCTAAAGTTTTTCCTGGTCTTTATTCTATCTGTTTCATATATATGTATATGTATATATATGTATATGCATAATATGCATATGTGTATATACATACACACACTTGAAGTAACATTTCTTTTTTTGAAGTAACAGTTCTAAATAGAATCTTTTATATTTATTAATGTATATGTGTCATAAAGTTTTCAAATTAGTTTTCTCTGAGTCATTGATGAAAAAAGAGGTTTCCTATTCTTATTCATATCCTATTCCTTACTGCCCTGGAATCTATACTTGTTATCTCTCCACCACCTCTTCCTAGAATCACTGGTGTTCTCTTTGTCTCCAGTTTCTAACACTTCTGGAGCCAGTTCTGTTTTTCTCTTTTCAGACACTTTTGATTAGCATTATATCAAGCTAATGTGAGAACGTAGCTGTGTGCAGAGGCCTGAGCTCTGCGATGGTTTCTGCCCTGGGCAAGCTGTAAGGAGGGCGAAAGGTATTGCTTTCTGTTCTTGAGACACACTGGTTGGTCTTACAGGATTTTATGGTGTACAGAATAACATTAAGCCATGTTAAGAAGAGTCCTTCCTCATGTCCCACAGTCCACACAGGGAAAGGAGGTCAACTCCTCTTAAGGAACAGGGTAGATGCAACATAAACCACATTCTAACCCGGCCCTTCTGACAACATGGTTGTGCCCATGCAGTGAAAGGTATACACACACACATTTTTAATCCCTCGGTGCACAGTTGCACAGTTTTCTATTCCATTTTTGAGAATAAATATGTGTAATTTCATCATTAAATACAAACATTTTTGTTGTCAGCTTCAGTGGAACCAGAGCTTGAGCTCAGGGCCTTATGCTCTTGCTTGGCTCTTTTTTCCTCAAGTCTGGCACTCTATCACTTAACAAACACCTTTATTTCTGGCTTTTTACTTGTTAATTGGAGATCAGAGCTTCACACTCTACCTGGATGGGCTTTGGACTTTGATTTTCAGATCTTAGTCTCCTAAGTAGCTAGGACTTACAGGTGTGAGCGACTACTACCTGGCAAAAATCATATTTTAAATAAAAGGTCTAAGAAGACAGTGGCCAGTTCTGGTGGCTCATACTTGTAATTCCAGTTACTGGGAAGGGGCAGATGGGGGAATTGTGTTTGGAGACCAGCCTAGGCAAAAGTTCTACAGATTCTGCTTTAGCCACTCTCTTTTCAATCATCCTCACAATAGAAAATTCCAATACTTACTCTGAGATGTAGAAAGATTGGAGAAAGCTGACTTGGTTCGGCCTGCCAACCATTCCAGGCTTTCATGCATGTTGGCCAAGGCTTTAAGGTCACTGACATCACGGAGAATGTCTTGTGGGGGGATAAGTTTATCACCCAGGTTCCCAATTAGAACTTCAGACTCTTTGCCAAAGGCTGCCCTGAAAAAAACAAACAAACAAAAAACCAAATCAGAAACACACTTCCCTTACAGCATGGCAAAGGAAGGGATGGACAATGCTTCTTAAGGCACAGACAGCACAATGACCATTATAATCTCTACTTCACAGCATGCTCTCTCTCCAAGGTCTAACTTTGGGAGGAAACCATTGCATGCTTGCTTAAAATTATTCTAGCAGGAGAAAGAGTTCTTAGAACAAATGAAATGACCTCAGTGGCTATATCTCCTGCAGGAGCAGCATGGGCCTGAATTACAGTGACAGCCCCTAGGATGGCTTCTAGCTCTCTTGTGTAAGAGAGGTTATTTCTTTGTTGCTTCTCCAGCTGTGGAATCTGATGTACAGCTTAGGATGCCAAATATATACCTGCTTTTCAGCCTAAAAATAGAACAACCAAGCTCATCTGGGAGCTACAAAATATTTTGTAAATGTTTAAAGGCTAATTGGAGCCGGTCTCTTTGAGAGAACAGATTACAATTGAGGATGACTACTAGTTCATTCATTTATTTATGCGAAAGAGGATGTGAGCCAAAGAAATGATAAACGTTAAGGTATTTTTGGAAAGAAAAATAAGCAAACAAATAAACAGTGTTGGAGTTCTTTTACTAACAGGAATCATAGAAAGAGGTAGGTTTCACAAAAAGTCCAGTCTTCAAAGACATTTTGAACCTAGTCACTGAGGTGAAGTGCAGAACACAAAGCCTGGAATTTGCTAAATGCTCCTTAAGTTGAGGTTATCAGTATTTTGAGGTTTGTTGGGATGCTGAATAAAGTTAGTTACAAGGGAGCAAACACTAGGAAAAAGGACTCTGATGTTGTTGGGGGTCAGTGTGCCCAACTTATAAACAAAATGAGACACCATAAAGACTCTGGTAGATTTCCCTGCCTCTCTTACTGGTGTGATGGCCAGGTGCATATTAACTATGTCAGATGAGCTTACAAGAAAGCTGTCTCCACAGTGTTCTTTGCTGGCAGGAACTTGCCTGGCCTCCCTCCTTTCTGGAATTGGAATGCAGCCATGGCAACTGGGCTGCAGTAGCTCTTCTGAAACATCAAGTGACCTTGAGAGTGAAGTCAGTGCTGAGAATAATGGAGCCAGGCCATAAGAGGGCACCAGACACTGATGACATCATGGGGCTCCGGTGCGGTCCCAGACAATGCGCTTCCAGGCAGCGTGTCATCAGAGAGACAATGAACTCCTCTTTGCCACTGATATTTCCAGTTTCTGTGACTAGCTGCTAAATGCAATTACAAACTGACACACTCCTCTAATTAGCATAAGTGATCTCATCCTCTAAAAACTTGGTCAGAAATTAGATGCTACTGAAAATCTAGTTACTGGGAAAAGCAAAAACTATGTCTCCATCATGAGCTGAGTCCACAAGACATGGATGGGTAATATCTTTCCCTAGGCTATCACTCAAGTTGTAAATATTTATCTTCTTAATCTGCCCTTATAAATAAACTCTTCCAGCCCCTTAATTATTTTTGATAGCTATAACACTCTCTCTCTCTCTCTCTCAATGCCTCTGAGCTAGTGGTTAAAAAGCAATGAGGGAGGCAGAAGGCTTTGAAAGCCAGGCTTAGAGACATCTTTATGCATGTAGGTATAACCCTGGTAAAATGTGACCATGAAGACAAGTGCATGTACTTAGAAGTGAGATCCCAAGGCAGGGATCCATGGGCCCTCGGCATGTCTGTGCTATGTGGCTATGTGCTGGGTGCGGCTATGTCTGTGCTGCCTGATGAGCTCACTTCCCTGTGGCTCACTGAGATTTGTTTCACCTCCTCAGATGTGCGAGCAACAGACTGAGAAAAATACAAACTGCCTCATGTTGAATACATAGTAGACATCTCATTTGACAGGAATCTATAATCTCCCCTTAACAACCTGGAAAGAGCACAGAAATCTTGACATGGGGAATAACTGATTGACACCATAACCACTACACACAAAAAACTTATTCCTTGGAGGATTTGTATGTGTGAAAAAGCTTGGTGGAAGATTTTTATGCGTTTCAATAACCTTAGAGGGATGGGCTTAGTTGTCTGACTAGCTGATTTTTTTTCTTAAACCTTCTGATTTATGAAATTATAGCATATCCAGGCTATGAAAAACTATGGAGTCAATACAAATTATATAGCAGAGAATACTTGGTATCTATAGAAAAATATTTAATACAGCTTATTATATTGTATTACTAATAATTATATATAAATTGATTAAAAATGGCTATCTATATCCTCAAAATGTTAACCATAAAACTAGACCATACATTGTGCTTTTTGTATTTTCTACATTTTTTTCAAAAACAGGTTTACTTTTTTTTTTTTGGTAGTATTAGGGCTTTAACTTAAGACCTCAAGTTTTTTTTTTTTAATTTTTATTCTTTCTTTTTTTTTTTTGTTTTTTGTCCGTCGTGGGCCTGAACTCTGGGCCTGGGCACTGTCCCTCAACTCTTCAGCTCAAGGCTAGTGCTCTACCACTTGAGCCACAGCACCACTTCTGGCCTTTTCTGCTTATGTGGTGCTGAGGAATCGAACCCAGGGCCTCATGCATGCAAGGCAATCGCTTTACCACTGAGCCACCTTCCCAGCCCAAGACCTCAAGTTTTTTAAGCAAGCGTTCTACATTTGAACAACTTAGCCAGTCTCTCTCTCTCTCTCTTTTTTGTCAGTCGTGGGGCCTGAACTCTGGGCCTGGGCACTGTCCTCAGCTCTTCAGCTCAAGACTAGCGCGCTACCACTTGAGCCATAGCACCACTTCCGGCTTTTTTCCCCCTATTTATGTGGTGCTGAGGAATCGAACCCAGGGCCTCATGCATGCAAGGCAAGTGCTCTACCACTGAGCCACTTTCCCAGCCCAGCCAGTCTCTTTTTTGTGTTCATCATTTTCAATATAGAGTCTCATTTTATGTGCAAGTGATTGGACTGCAATCTTCTTATTTATGCTTCCCTTGGTTGAGGAGATTACAGGTACCACATGCCCAGCATTGAGTATGATGGAGTTGCAGGAACTCAGTGTACAACTACCAGATCTCCCATTTCTAACTAAGCAGGATGACAAACTTGAGCCAATGTGTGTGGTAATATTTACTTTTTAGTAAACGGAAGTACTGTCAGCACAGCAGACAAGAGTACATGGGTATAACTGATACTGGAGTTCAGTTGGGAATTGAGGACACTGGATGACAATGGATCTGAATTGTGGCTCTAGGTTTGCTAAAGATGCAATGGATATCCAGAAAGACAATCATCTGCATTTGAACCAGAATTATTCCCCCATTTTTACATAATTTTAATCTTTTTATTATAACAGTATTTAATGAAGAAGTTGCGTATGTCTTTAGAACTTACATAACACATCGGGAACAGCAAACTTAAGGTGTGGGGTAGTGAACCCCACATGGACACCCCCCTTCATAATTGTGGCCTAATAAGCTCACAGGAAGCCTATAAAACTGAATACCCGTAAGCCTCTTAATCTTCATTTTTAACCACACACTTTTTGTTCATCTTTAAAGGACTTGATCTGACAAGAATTCATTTAAGAAAATTTTGCCAAGAGTGTTAAATCTGTTTAACTTAATTTTACCACACAATTATAATCTATAAAGAAGTCTGACACGAATTCATTTAAGGGAATTTTGCCAAGAGTGTTAAACCTGTTTAAGTGAATTTTACCACACAATTATAATCTATAAAGTCTATCTGACAAGAATTCATTTCAGAGAGTTTTGCCAAAGATGCACAAAATTGTCTCCATTTAGTCTTTAAATAATTCTGTTAGCCACTGAAAGGGAAGAAAAATCTGCAATTTCAGCAGACTAAATGAAATTATGAAAGAACTATAAATGGTCTCAGCAGTGATTGATTTGCAGATTTGTGCTATATCTGCTACATGACAAACACGCTTGGGCCCATCCCTCTCTCTCCTTGTCCCCCTATCCATCTCTCTTAACACTGCTTCCCACTGCAGGGCCCAGCTCCGAGACAGTGGCTGCAGGAGCCTGGACATGCTGCCGAAAGGGTGAGTTCCCAGTGACACAGAACAGAGTCAGGAAGGGCAAGAACCTGCTCGCGTGGCAAAGCAGATGGTCAGAGTCCTCCTAGTGTGCAGCAGGCAGACTACTCACCCAGAACAGACGCTCAGGGCATGAAAGGACATGGAAAACCCCTTGCCTGGAAGGCTCTGTCAGTAGATCTATGAAAAGTCCTATTCACACTCATGGCAACCCACCCCACAATGCTTTTGATACTTATTTTATGGCAAAACAAGTGAGGCGAGACCCCAACGTCTTCAAAATCGACTTGGTCCTTGTGGAGCTGGCTTGCCAGGGGTCAAGTGGACTAGACAGACTTCAGCAAGGACACCAGTTGGAGATGACTTATCAGGCTACCATGCTAGAATGCTTAGACTCAGGGACCAATATATAGTGTTATTTGTGTTTGTGTGTGTGTGTGTGTATGCCCCTAATAACAAAAAAAAAAAGTGTCTGGTAAGTTAGGATTAAAAGTTGGAACAGCCCCCTCTCTCATTAGTCATAGTATTCTTTTTGCTTTTTCTCCTGTAGCTTTAGGCTAAACAAGCTAAACTGGTATCCAGGAATCCTTCCTCTGGGAAATAACGACAATGGAATTGGAAAAAGTTGTCATCTGGCTGTTTTTTGCTTCTCACACTACTGAAATAACAAGCAGAAAAACTGGTTACTTAGAGTGGTTACCTAGAGTGAATGATGTGATTTGCCAAGGGAAAAAGTAAGCTGCTTTTGTGTAATAGAGGCCCACAGGCCTATGTGGGATTCATTGGGACCCTTCTTAGTACTTCAGTGTCTATAGAAAAAGTTAAGTAAATACCATGGCAGCTCAGCAGAGGCAGTTCCACTAAGAATTCATTGTCTTTAAGATACAAGGCTAGGCTGGGTGTGGTAATTTGTAATCCCAGCTACTCAGGAGGTAGAGATTTGGAAGAGGATCACACTTTGAGACTAGCAAAGTTAGTGAGAACCCCATCTCAATCAATAAGCGCACAAATTGTGACAGTGTTGTGAGAGGTACAGGCAGGGGGAATCTGATCTAAAGCCAGCCCTGAGCAAAAACTTAAGACCTTACTTTAACAAAATACGAAGGGCAGTGTCAGCACAAATATGTAAAGAACTCTTGACAGGCTGGCAGAGTTGGCAGAAGGTGAGGACAACACAGAATAAGTGGCTGAAGCAGTGACCGGTACCATACTACCTTACGATCACTAACAGGAAAGAAGACTTCAGCAGCTGTACATCATAACATGTACAGGGAAATAGGTTTCCTTTTGTTCATCGCTTCTGTTTATTTTTATTATTATGCTCAAATACACAGTGCATATGTTATAGTGCATATATAAATACATATATATAAATAAATACATATAGTGCATATGTTACCATGATATAGATGTATCACTTAAATGGGCACATTGAAACATACAATTCAGTGACATGCAGTACATTTACAATGCTATGTAACCATCGGTTTCCAGAAGCTTCCTGTTTTCCCTAACGGAAAGTCTGTACTAATCAAACACTAACTGTCCATTCCCTCTTTCTACTACTGTACAATGAATTTGCTGATTCCAGATAGTTCATATAAGAGAACTATCTGGTTCTTTGGCAACTTTGCATGTTTCTGGGCTCGTCTCTGATCTTGAACTTAGGTATGCCATATCTAGATTTTGTTTGTTTGAAATATTTGGTATTCATAGTATGACCTTTAGTGCTAGTACTACCACTTGAATTCAGAGACTGGGTGCTGTCACTTAGCATTTTTGCTCAAGGGTGGTTCTCTACCACTTAAGCCACATCTCCACTTCCAGCTTTTTGGAAGCTAACTGGAGATAAGAGTCTCTCAGACTTCCTTGTTCAAACTGGCTTTGGACAGTGATCTTCAGATTTGCCTCCTGAGTAGTTAGGATTACAGGCTTGAACCACTGGTGTCAGGCTTTTATTCCTTTTTAAGGTTGAGTAATAATGGCATCGTATATGCATACCATATTCTGTTTACCCACTCACCTGTGGATCAACAACTGATTTGTTTCCATCCTTGGGCTTGTATGACTAATGCACACAGGAACATTTGTGCATGTATCTGTTACAGTCCCTGCTTTAAATTCTTTTTGTTGTATACTTAGGAGTAGAACTGATATCTTACATGGTGATTCTAGTTGCAGTTTTCGATGAGAAAGTTGTTTTCTGCAGTGCCTGCAATATTTTACATTGCTGCCAACACTGCACATGGCTTTCAGTTTCTCTAATCATTGCCAACATTTGCTATTTTCTGTTCTCCTTTTTGTTTCTAAATAATGGCCACTCTAATGGATATGAAATGTACTAACTGGTGTTTTCCAGGAGCAACGTTTATAATAATTAACTTCCAATTTAGTTTAGAAGTTACCATAGATGCAGAACTCTATCTAGATTGCAGAGGAGGTCTGTGGAGTAACTGGACTTGGGATGACTGCAGTCACGAGGCCATGACTGGCGAACTTCATGTCTCTTTATGAGGGAAAGAGAGGGAATGTCTTTAATGTGATGAACAGTTACTTTGTATTAAGCAAAATTAGGAATTTTTAAAATTCAGGTAGGGTGAGAATTACCAAAAGGATGGAACACAGAAGACCTACATGCTCTGCTTTAAGCTCCATCACTCTTACCCTCCCCCTCCTTCTCTAGCCCACAGTGTGGGAGGGGAGCCTAACCCTTCCCGGCTGTTCTCCAGGCTCCCAAATGGGTCCTCCCAGTTAGAAGCCTTGGTGGAAAACTGGAAGACAAGGGAAAGGGAAAGCCAGGGTGTTTATACCCTTTTTCTTCAGACAGAGATATTTCGAGCAGTGGCGGTATCTCCTCCATGGCCTGGCTTCTAGGATGCGCTATCTTTGAGTGCTTATGGGCGCTGCAGGCACACCTTTTCTCATGGCACTGCAGCTAAGGGGTGGGATGGTGGGAGGAAGTAGTGGTGGTGATAATGGCTTCTAACTGTGGTTAGTCTGTCCATTATCTTCATATTTCTTGTGTGGTGTTTAGATCCTTTATTTCCTAGTGTAACCAATTCCCTGCCATTACATTTTCTCTGAGGTAAGTAAGCACCTGAAAGAATTTTGTATAGTCCACATAAAGACTTTGGTTTATACAATATGTAATAATGATATTTGACTATATATAATACTACTGAAAATTGATGAAATTCATTGACAAGAGGATTATGTAGTATCGGTAGGGAAACTGAGACAATGGTGATCTAATGGGTGACCTAATTAAACATCACTTAGGCAAAGTTTAAGCTGATAAAGGTTTGGTCACCTACCTTGATTCTTAGTAACATGAGTCATTCGTATGAGACATGCCTAAATTTGGCATCATTTCTGCTTTACAGTTAACTCAATCTTCAACCCTTTCAAAACCTATTTTACCCATTCAAAAATAATGGGGGCAGCACCATGCTGATGGGTTCTTCAATTATGTTTTCAAAAATTGTTTCTCTAAAACCATCTCTGTAACCCCTCATCAATAGAAAGTAACAAAATTGTCCCATTATCTTGATTACTCTATTATTTCATTTTCCTCCTAGAAACTGCTGAAGCTCATCACTGACTCCATCCTTCAACTGATGGCACTTCAATACACACTGCCCTGCGAGCAGCTACTCTTCCTATTTACTAAATAATTGCTCCTCCCCATCAGTTTGTCTCCTCCTTCAGTGATCACAATGGATGATTTTGCATTTCTTTTCTTTACACCCTGTACTTGTACAATTTAAGAACTTGCCATGTTGTAGACTAGCTACCTGAAGCTACGCAGCCCAAGTGTGTAGAGCAGGAATGGGAAGGAGGGTAGAGATCGAAGTTGAATGGTCAGATCATGTGATAACTCTCTTTAGCCTTTTGAGGAAAATAACCAAAATGTTTCACAGTAGTTTTACCAGTTTCCATTTTTAGTAGTGGCATATTATGGTTCCAGTTTCTCACATCCTTGTCAACACTTGGTATTATCTGCCTTTTAAATTACAACCAGCTACTGTATAAGAAGTAATATCTCCTTGTGGCTTTGTTTTGCATTTTCCTGATAATGATTTCTTCATGTTTTAACCATTTGCATATCTTCTTTAAAGGAATATTTATTCTAAGTCTGCTCATTTTTTTAAATTTGGATTTACTTTTTATTATCAAGTTGTTCATTTTTTAGCAGATATTTATGAGAAACTTGCTTTTAATAAGGCCTGGCTGTAAGCCTAACTGTGGGCGCTAAACTATCCTAATAGCAATGGGTACATTTAGTGCTTAGATTTTAGTTTCTAAATGACATTTCTCTGTAAAGGCCCTGAGATACTTGGAAGGAATAGCTGAGTCTAGGCTTAGAAATGAAAAATACAAGGTGGGTGTTATCTATTTTGTTCTATTAGAAGTGGTAAAAGATTAATGGGGTCATGTTGGAAGAAAATGAGATTTCTTCCTGGCTATATCTGGGACAATTTTGAGTCTCCAAAAAATAAATAAGTAAAAATAACAGTAATAATGACTTCTGTTTTCAGTCATGATAGAGAAACTGGTATTAACTTAGTTCTCACACCATGGCCAGCCACAAAAATGGGTGAAATAGTTAAATAACTGTTCAGTTGTTGAACAATATAAAATATAATATAAAACTGACCCCTGAGAAGAACAGTGCAGGAAACAACACCGCAATTTATCATCTGCCATGATCTAGATTTTACTGTGTATGTATGTATGCAGATATATACACATATAGTTACAAATGTATATATATTACAGATAAATGATCTAAGTATGATACGCAACATGTGTACTGCATATGTATATATACTATCTATGTACATGTATATATATAAATATATTTATCCTTATTTATGTATATATAATATATATTATATATTTATATACACATATACTTATTTACCTGTTCTAAATAAATATAAATGATAGTTATGCTAGAAACCAGGGTTGAGATCTGGGCTGTGACTCAAGTGGTAGAGCATTAGCCTTGAGAACAAAAGCTCAAAACAGACAGTGCCTAGGCTCTGAGTTCAAGTCCTTGGACCAGTACAAAAAAATGAATAAATAAGTATCTGGAATATCTCTGAATATCTGAAATTTAAGCAAGTTGGGCCAAAACAATCTGTACCTCATAAAAGGAAATCACAAGGGAAAGATAACATTTGAATTGAATGCTAATGAAAACATAACATATCAAAATTTGAGGACAGCTAAAGCAATGCTTATACATAGATGTGTAACTCCAAAAGCTTATATCAGAAAAGAAAATACAGTTAGGAACAGTGATTTTAACATTCTTTAGAAGAAGCTAGGAAAATGAAGAGCAAATTAAATCCAAAGTAAGCAGAAAACAAAAATGAAGAACAGCTAAAGGGGAGAGAAAAATCAGCGAAGCAAAAAATTGGGTGTTTGAAAACGATAACAATGAAAACCTCAGCAGTTTATAAAATTGATAAAATCAGAGACTGGCAAACTAGGGTCTGCAGATGAAATCTGTGGCTACTTCCCTCTTATACCAGCACAGCAAAGTAGTTGTGGGAAGACAGGGCATGGTCCCTTAAACTTAACGTATTTTCTTTGTGCATTTATGGAGAGTTAGCAATTTTTTGTCTGACATAAACTGATCAAGAAAAAAAGTAATGGGACTAGGAAAGTGGCTCAGTGGTAGAGTGCTTGCCTTGCATGCATGAAGCCTTGGGTTCAATTCTTCAGCACCACATAAAGCAGAAAAAGCCAGAAGTGGCACTGTGGCTCAAGTGTTAGAGTGCTAGCCTTGAGCTGAAGAACTGAGGGATAGCGCCCAGGCCCAGAGTTCAGGCCCCATGACCAACAACAACAAAAGAAGAAAAACAGTGAGGGAACATATATTGCCAATATTAAAGACTAAATAGGGAACACTACCACAGATCTTACAGATTTTAGAAGGATAACTAGGGAAAATTTTAACACTGTGACAGTGACTTCACAAATTCCTTGAATTACTTAATTTGCAAAATGGGCTATAGAACTAGGGACTACAAATGCCCCTTTCTATATTTTAAAGATTGAAATAATTAAGAAAAACTTTCCCCAAAGAAAACGCAGGTCCATGTGATCTTTCTATCAAACATTTAAAGAAGAAGTAACAACCATTTTCAGGTAAGCTCTTACAGAAAATAAAGACTAGAATGAAATACTGATAAAGATATGAAGCATATCCTTTCATATAACATTGAATCTACTCTAATCTTATGATCCCACAATTCTGCTTCCACATTGTTGTTCAAAAGAATAGAAGCATATGAGGACAAAAACATTTTCTAAGAATTAATTAGCCATACGGAATCATTTAGAGCAGTTTTGTTTATAAAGGATGGAAACTGGCCACAACCCAAATGCTCACTAGTAATAGAGCAGAATAATGAATTGTTACATGTGTGTATAGATTGTCAAAGTGTGTCCAACTGAACACTAAGATCTGTGGTGCTTCATATATTTAAATCATCTCAGTAAGAAAATTAAAAGAAAAATGGCCATAACTTTAAAACTGAATTAAAAATACATGGATACATCACAGGTGACTATAAGAGAGAGTAGGAAGTAGAGGAAAAGCTGTTGTTTTTTTTTTAATAAACAGCTCTATGGATGACATTTATCTATGGGTGTTGACTAAGACTAGAAAATCACAAAGTCTCTGGGAATCATTCTTAAGATTCCTAGTTAGTAACGAAAGGAAATAAAAGAGAGATCTGGCAGTCACTACCTTACTCAAATGGTCAGGCTTAGCTTTGCCAGGCTTTGGGTGAAGTGATAGTATGGGGGGTTTAATTATTACCCATAATATGTTCCTGATAGAACATATCAGGAGATAGCTCAGGATATAATCACAATGAAGCTGCTAGATGAATCCAGACATGTAGTTGAAATCTAACCCCTCATCCTGCCCCACTGCCGTACCAATGTTTAAACTCAACAGCTCTGGACTTGCTTAGTTTACTTTTCAGCTGAGCCATGCTTCCAACCTGGCTTTTTACTGGTAATTTTAGAGATGGAGGCTCTCAGACTATTCTTCCCAAGACAGCCTTGAACTTTGATTCTCCTGAGCTCAGACTCCTGTGTAGCTAGAATTATAGGCATGCATTAATGGTGGACAGCTTCAGGGACATGAAAAAGTGGAAGGAATTGTTGAGACTGATGTATGTTAGCGGAAACTAGAGATATAATATGTGAATCTCTACTGCATCTTTTTTTTTTTTTTTTGGTCCGTTCGTGGGGCCTGAACTCTGGGCCTGGGTGCTGTTCTTCAGCTCTTCAGCTCAAGGCTAGCGTTCTACCACTTGAGCCACAGCGCCACTTCCGGCTTTTTTCTTTTTGCTTATGTGGTGCTGAGGAATCGAACTCAGGGCCTCGAGCATGCAAGGCAAGCGCTCTACCACTGAGCCACCTTCCCAGCCCCTCTACTGCATCTTACATTAAAAAAAAACCTACCTAAGGTAGGTCCAGGTGGCTTATATATATAATCCTGATCAGGATGCAGAAGATCAAAATTCATTGTTAGCCCAGACCTTAAAGGTGGAGTGACTCTTACGGCCAATTAACCAGCAAAAAGCCAGAAGTGGAAGTGTGTTTCAAGTGGTAGAGTACCAGCTATAAGCAAAAAACCTGAGTGAAAAGCTCTAGGATAAGCAAACTCTCTCTGTCTCTCTCTGTCTCTCTGTCTCTCTGTCTCTCTCTCTGTCTCTCTCTCTGTCTCTCTCCTCAAAACAAAAACCTAGCTGACATTTTAGGGATGCAATTGGGGAGGTATGATATATATTAACCACAGCTTTTATAGAATGCCAATTTTGTTAGATGAGGTGTGATAAGCAGAATGACTGTAGGAACTATGATTATGTCACTTTAAATGGAAAAGGAATTTTACAGATGTGACTGAGGTTAAGAACCCTGAGCTAGGTTGACTATTCTGGATAATGTGGGTGTGCCAAATCTAACGATACGTGTCTGAACAGTGGACATCCTTTCCAGCTGTGGTCTGGGAGAGAGAATTGATCAGGGAAGGGGAAGAGTTGCTCTCTTGCTCACGTTGAAGGTGGAGACAGACCACAGACTAAGGAAGGAGGCTGGCTTCTAGAAGGCAGAAAGGCAAAGAAAGGGATTATCTGTTAAAACTTCTGGAAATAAATAAATCCCTGCAGATAAATAAATAAACACCTCCCTTGATTCTAGCCTTGTAAGACTTGTGTTAGATTTCTGATCTATTGTAAGACAATGATTTTAGCTGCTAAGTTTGTGGTAACTTCTTAAGGTCCCAGCATAAATAACACATCTAGTAAAGATATGGGTCCCTATTAGGTTATCTTTTCTCCTGAGAGATATATGCTCTAGTACTGAAGAGCAACAGTTCAGATAGTCTGTCAAGAGGGTAATAGGTGAGTACATGTGGAGAGAGTTTAGTTGGTATGGAAACGTGAATAGCAGATTGAAGCCAATGTATGGTATATATGTATTTAAAGGATTATTTCAACTTGTCAGATTACAAGCAATGAAAAAGTTTAAGGGCAGGGAAGTAAAACAAGGAATGAGAATTAGAAGGGCCATTGCTGGGCATTTCAAAATTAGCATCTCTCTACAGCTCTGTCCAAACTAGGAGTTAGGCCAGCAGTCTCCTGGGAATCACCTTAACGGCATCTCTCGGTAGCACACTGAGTTTCCAATCAATGTCTTGAGTTTCTGGGAATGAACGTTTTATAGAAGGTATAAAACAACATGTGTGCTGAGAAGTTAATGTCCCAAATTAAAATCTTGAACAGAATTACTTACAGCAATCAGAACTCTCAGAAACTATTTCTGCCCTTCAAATGTCAGATCCAGAGAGATGAAACATAGAACAGCTGTCAGCCATGTTTGGATAGGTCAAAGCCATGGACAAGTAAGTGCCCATTTTCTTCTGGTAGTCTTTCTGTCCTTGTTGAATCATTTTGGGGAGGTTTATTTGTTGCGTTCAGCTTAGTGTGCACAGAAAAACTATTGCACATAATTGAGCCTTTTCAATAAGAAGAAGAAGAAAGAAGAAGAAAGAAGAAGAAGAAGAAGAAGAAGAAGAAGAAGAAGAAAAAGAAGAAGAAAAAGAAGAAGAAAAAGAAGAAGAAGAAAAAGAAGAAGAGAGCCTGTACTTGGCCAGGCAGCCTGGGAGAGGAGCAACAGTTTAGAGACAGAACTACGGGCACCACTCTGTTGAAGGCAGCTTTGCTAGCATAGGGGTTTCTATCTAAAAGAAAGACACAAAAGCCAGAATCCATGGAAAACTGAATAGGTAGCAAAACACCAAAGTTCAAGCAGCGATTCTCCAATTAAAGGTCAAGATTTTAATCATAGGTCAATGTAGCTAGCTTTGTGATAAGTTCAAAAGCATGATCATGCAGAATTCATTATATTAAAACAACTTTTTTACTGTTTGACTCAGACTTGCACAATTTATATGAGAAGAAATGCCTTAAAATTTCTCTATAACTAAAGTTTTAATGTGTCATTTTTCCCTGGCAGCACAACTTTTGATCTTTGTCCATATCATTAACACTACATTCTATACATTAAACAGCTTTAGTTTACTTCTGATTAATTTCCAATCATTAATACAAAAGTGTAGTTCACTTTTTATGTAAATAGTTTTGTACTCGTCACTAAGATTCCAATGCCATCCAAGTGTTTTTTAATTGACGGGACATGCAGAAGTAAGCAGTTTTTCTTCTAGCAGCCTCCATGAGTTATGCATTCATACAAACACTAGTTTCCCATCAATATATGTCTTAAGCCTCATAAGAATATCAGTGTAAGATTAACATAATCAGTAATCATTTATTGTAAGTTGGACATGTCATATCTTGGCTTTTCAACCACAGAGAATGATGAAAGGTTTAACAGTGGAAACTGATATAGCACTGAACACCTTCCTATGAATATTCCATCCTACTGAATATTCTAGTTATTTCCCAAATTATCATTTAGTTTTCTCTTACAAAAAGTCTAAATGAGGAAAGAGCCACTCAACACTCCATCTTCGGAAGTAACAGTGAAGTGCCAGATCTTCAATCAAGGCAGCTCTCTTCTCTCAAGGGAGAAGGCATGAAGAATGGCTTGGGCAAGAGTTTTAGAAGAAAGAGAGGTATGGATAGGCCAAGGACACACTCCAGAGTACAGTAAATGCTGTGCATAAAATGAGCAGCAAAATAAACACAAATTAAAGATCTTTTTCAGAGACAAAAACATTGGAATGGCAGTGCATTTGTGTAGAATTAGCAAACTGGCAGGAAATACTAACCTGATTTGAAGATGTATGGAATTTTTTTAAAGCAATTGAAAATTTAAAACCAAGGTAATAATTACCCATAATGATAATAGATGACCCCTGTCTCACTCCTCCTAGATACTACCCTGTGCCTTATAAACTACACACACACACACACACACACACACACACACACAAACACACACACACACCTCATTTCAATTCTTTCCATGATTACATTTATCTCACTAAATAATCTGCAGAGACTGGTACCTGTTGAGGTATTGATTTTAGACATTTTATTCTGACCTCTTGCTCAATGGATGAGTGAGGATTTAGTAAAGTTATTTCCCTCTCCTTGGTCCCAATTCCATCATCTTCCTCTCTCTAGTATAATTATAATTTTCATTGTTCTAACGGGCTCTGACTTATCATAATATTTTCTCCTCTAGGAGTTCCATTCCTCACATTATACAATGTTCTAAACACCTTTTACGATGTGGCTGTCCCCAGACTAAGAGCTCTTGGTCCAGGCAGGAAGCAGGATGGTTTGCAGGAGGGGAGGACCGTTTCTGGGAGGAGATGCAGGAGGATCTGATACCTGAGCTGAAACTTGAAAGCTGAGCTGCACAGGCCCCGGGTAGATGGGATGGTTAGTGCTACTCCAGGAAGGATGGACATGATAGATAGAGCCACCAAAAAAAACCCAGGGGGGGGGGCAAAGAAAGATGGATATAAGTAGGCAAGTCCTTTCTCACCAGGCAGGCAATGTCAGCCTGCAGCTGACTGGGCAAGTTGGCAGCAAGCTCAAGATTCATCAAAAGCTGAATCACTTGTCCTCATCCTGATCACCCACCCTGTTTCACCATAGGGATTTGGCCCACCACATGATGGAACAGCTCACGTATCAGCCACAAGGGCTAAGAGGGGCTAAGTTAGAAGGGTAATAATTTCCTTGTATTAAAACTTCACACAAGAGAAACAGTATAGCTAAACGAACACCTAAATGAAGAACAGTAAACAGTTCCATGCTCTGAAATCTGAAAGGAAATAAAATATTAAAGAAACCAACAAGTAAGTACCTTTTAAAATGATACTAACAGGATGATCATTCTTAAATCGTATCAAAGGAGTAGCATTTGTGTATTTTGAAAGGGAGATTTTATGTTTGTGTTTGTTCAAAACTATACTGCCAATTAACATTCTTTTGCTAAGGAGAGTCATACCATTTTGATATAATAACAAAATGCCTAATTCAATCATCTTGGACATTAAGTGATGTATGTAGCTGAGTCTACAGCTAATGAACTGCTTTTTTTTTTTTTTTAACAACCTTGAGATTTAGATCTGCTTCTCATTCTGATTTGCCTGGCAATGTCCCACAGAGATCCATGATCTTCCTCTTGCTTAATTGAGGAAGGGAAGAAGAAAAAGCCAACATTTTAGTAAAGCATTTTATACTTCTGTACTTATTTAAAACATTCATATTTTCTGATTAATCTTTCCTTGTATAATTACATTTTAAAAGTCATATTAAGCTTACAGAGATAGTGAAATAAATGTCTCCATTCAAATGAACATTTTGTTCAAGATAGCTTAGGTCTTTTTTCCCTTGTATCACCTCATTCATTGCTTCTTCACATTTATCTGAAGATTTTTAATAGCTGCAGTTAGCTGGAACCTTTTAATAGCTGTTGCTTTATATTATGTTGGGAACCTTTCAAAGAGAAATTCTTGGAACATTATGCTCTCCTTTATTCAGACTATTTTTATATTTAACTATATTCCTACATTGGATAGATATCTACTTCCTTCTGAATTGTCTAATCTGAATTTCATGAAGTAACTGGACAGTATAGACTATGACAGGAAGAAACAGCATGAAGAGCCCCAGGCCCATGAGATTCCCAAGGGGAAGGCTACTCTGCACCCTAAGAATTCTACTGCCTTTATTTTAACTTCTTTTTCATGAAATACATAATATAGAGCTCATGCTAAATATTTTCTTATTTACTTAATCTTCTTTTATAATTGCATAAAGCAACAAAAAGCAGTATATAAACACACCAGTCATTTGGTACTCTAGATAAACTAAAAAGCTACTCAGGAAGTAAATATAGCTAAAAATGTCTTCAAAGCTCTCTGCCCTACTCAGGATTGCGTCATCCTCCATCTGAAACATATGTAATAGACTACATAATTTTTAAGTATTTCATTTCCTTTGTTTTGTCTTTCTTTTTTTTAAGAGTAATTACTTCTTTTTTTTTTTTTTTGCTTTGAACGGGCTTCAGTTCCTCATTCCTCCGAAATGTAAATAGGCATATGCTGTTTAACTATGTGTTACTGAAATATAAACCAAACATTACTGCTTGTACCTGTAATCCTAGCTACTCAGGAAGCTCAGGAAGATAGCAGTTTGAAGCCAGCTTGGACAAAAATGTCTATCACTCTTACCTCCAATAAATTATCCAAAAACCAGAAGTGGAGCAGGTAGCTCAAATGGTAGATTGCCATCATTGAGAAAAAAAGGCTAACGGGTAGTGTCCAGGCCCTAAGTTCAAGCCCTAATACTAGCACCAAACTAAACCAAACAAACCCCAAACTGAAAACAAAAACATATGTAATATAATGAACACCAAACATATTAGCCAAAATCTAGAATCAAAGTGCCTATAAGATACATGCCTATGGCATTAACTAAAAAAATTTAATTATCAGACAAGATTATAATGATGAATAAAAATGAATAACTCAAAAGCCCAAAAATAGAAACACTTGATCCATTTTTACACTGGTTGACCACAACGTGGTGCCCCTGGGAGCCAGTTTATGTAGGTTTACACGCTCCTCTGTCATTTGGTGGCTCTGTGAACTTCAGGAAGTGACTTACTTTCTCTGAACTTGTTGAATAGGAACAATAATAACTCTTGGAAACTAATAATTCTGCCATACATTGCTAGGCACTGATAACTCTTGTTAAGATTGTGAAGACAGATTGCACAATGGTCCAGAGCCTTTTTTTTTCAATTGGTCTTGGGGCTTGAAGCCAAGCCCTGGGTGTTGTCCCTGAGCTCTTTTTGCTCAAGGCTAGTGCTCTATGAGCCACAATGCTACTTCTGGTTTTCTGGTGGTTAAACGGAGTTTCATGCTCTTCTCTGCTTGGTACTGAACCATGACCCTGAGATCTCAGCCTTCTGAGTAGCTAGGATTACGGGCATGAGCCATCAGTACCTGGCTAAGAAATTCAATTCTTTATCACTCATCTTCTGTCTGCTATAGTTCAAGACTAATTTGTAGATTTTTATGTATTGCTTGACCTAACTTTACCCCCTAGAACACAGATTCTGCCAGTCATACTTACGAGCTTTCAAGGCTGGCTCTAGAGAAATGCTAGGTATTTTTTGAAATCAAGGGGCTTTCAGTGAAATGGGTGAAAGGTTTGGGAGGGTTGTTTAACACATGGTCTCCCCAGCTCCGAGACATCTCTTCTCTTCCTCCTTTACGCTCCCTAACACCTTCCTCTTCCTGTTAATTACACCTTCAGAAAGTAGGGCTGTCTTTTATCAGCAGATACCATCTCAAAAGGAAAAAATATACAGATAATATATGGCAGGTGCAAAGACAATGGGCCAGACAGCTTGCTTTCAGCTTCTTTGAGAACAAAAGGATATTTGCTATTTTTCTTTTATCTATGAGAGCCCTGGCTTGACCTGCTTTTTCCCTTTTCCTCAGAGCTAAACCTGGAAATAATACATCTTATTTTTTTAGTTAAAAAAAAAAACAAGTAGAAGAAAGGACCTTGCTTAGTAATGAGGGGGACATAAGCTTTATTCAATGTAAAGGGCACTGGGCTCCATATTCATCGCTTCACCAAACAGACTTCTGAGCTTTAAAAACTAATTATAGGAGGACAGTGTGACTTTTTCAGTCCTTTTGGCTTATGCCATGTTTTGAGGTACTCTAATGTACTACATCAAGCCTGGCTGTTAACTCTACCACACTGGAATATAAATGAAGTACCCCCACTCCTTCTTGCTCTCAACTTCTAATCTGGAGAAAGAATGTGACAGTTTAAGAGGAAATAATCAATCACAGGTAAACAAAACAGGCCTAAAATTTGACTTCTCTTTTGTTTAAGCAAATAGTTTGTTTTTAAAACAATGTCTCTATGCAAAAACCTGAGCGGTCTCTCAGGCATAATATTCAGTAAAAGAAAACAGTTACTATGATCCTAACTGTATAAAATTTAGAAACAAGTGAAACTAAACTATGATGATAAAAGTCAGAATGGTGATTAACTCAAGGGTAGATCTTTTGGGAACACTAGAAAAATTATGTGTTTTGATCTGGGAGGTAGTTACAGAATATGTCATCACAGCAAATTGTACTGCATGCAAATTATATTAAAATGAGCAAATATTAGCTGGTGTGGTAGCTCACACCTATAATCCCAGCTACTTGGGAGATTGCAGTTCAAGCTCAGTCACGGCAAAAAGTAAGACTCCATCAAAAAAACTGAGCAAAAAAGGATAGATAGCAAGTTCATAATTTAGCTTAAGTTTCCATCTTCAACTTTAAGATGGGAAGTTGAACAATACAGTGAAGAAATCAAAAGTCAGGAAAGCCAGAACTTTTTTTAATTCTACTTCCTTTAATTCAAAGAATGAAGGTGGTACATAGGTTCATCAATTTGGGTCAGTATTCTCTTCCTGGAATAGAGCTAGAAATAGTTTTAACTCTAAGCCATTCAATATAATTGATAAAAATGATTAAAAATCCTCTGCAAGCAGAAAACATGATTAAGAAATTATATGGTAATAAACAGAGGAAGAACGATGCACACATTCATTTAAAGTAATTTGTAAAACTGGAAAGAATAAATTATTCCCTAGTTATTTCTTTTAAGGTAACTATTATGGCTACTAGATCTCTTAAAAATCTGGCAAAAGGACAAGATTTCTGTGTAAAACCAGAGCCTTACAGCTGACTTTTGTCCTGAGGTATGTTGTTATTTCTACTTGGAGTGCTAATCAATCTTTCAATCATTCTGGATTTCTCCTGACAGAACACATCATGAAGAAACTCTCTACTATTTAAGCCATGATAATGTGATCTAAAGTGAAGTACTAGGAATAGAAACAAACATTTAATAGTGAATGATTTATTTTGAATGCTGGGAATGCATATTTATTGCACCCCAAGTTTTAGAGGAAACTGTCTCTGTGGCTTTTATATAAGCAAATGTTTCCTAAATAGGCTAAAACATGTCTTAGCCATAAAATAATTAATATGTCCAAGTTAGTGAAAGTTTTTGAAGCTTTCTTAGTAAAGGACACCACCAAGAGAATAAAGAGACAACACATAAAGAAGCAGATGATTGGTCTATCTACAACAAAGCAGTTTCAAACCAACAGACAATCTAATTAAAACTAGAGGGGCTGGGAATGTGACTTAGTAGTAGAGCGCTTGCCTAGTAGCATGCATGAAGCCCTGGGTTCAGTTCCTCAGTACCACATAAACAGAAAAAGCTGGAGATGGAGCTGTGACTCAAGTGGTAGAGTGCTAGCCTTGAGCATGAGAAGCTCAGGGACAGCACCTAGTCCCTGAGTTCAAGTTGCAGGACTGGCAAAAAATAAATAAATAAATAAAAGTAAGGAGAAAATGATTTGAAAATGTATGTTATGGAATAGAATACTAAATGGTCAATAAATACATATAAGTACACTGAAAGTTGTTCCACTTCATTACTGATGGGAGAGATGCATATTAAAGGACAATCCAATGCCTCAGCACACCTACTAGAATGGCTACAATTAAAAAGAGGGAAAATAACAAGTGTTGGTGAGATATGGAGCAACTGAACTGTCCCATCCCACGGTGAGGGTGGGTGTAACTCACAAGCACTGTGAAAACTGCTCAACTTTGTGAATTAAGCTCAACATTTGCATAAACTATTACTCCAAACTTCTACGCCTAGCATATACTCCACAGAATCACACAGGTATCTCACTGACCCTTGATGATGTCCCTCATCAGGTTGGTAGGAGTATCTTTCATTTGTGCTGAAATCTTTCAAATGAAGTCTTTGAAAAAATTGGGTACTCTCTTTACCTTTCTATTTCTAACCTTATTGTATGACACAGTTAACTTTGTGAGATTTATTTATTTCCAGTTCTAATCCACATTCTGAGACAAGTGAGTCACTGTTCCAAGATAAATTGAAAGTGAGGTAATGTCCATTGCTTCCTTTACTCACTGGTCTTTGCTTCTATAAACAGATCCTATTTTATTTATTTTATACCATTATTATTTTACTTTGATAATCACAAGACAGTCACAATGAGCCCAATTTTAATGTGGCCAAGTATTGCCAGCTCATTCATCTCCTTTACACAGTTCCGATGACAGAGGTGAAAATCTTTCACTGTGACAGGCCAGCCATGTGAAAATGAATAGCTTCATCAAATTCCATGGTGAAGTAAATAATTTAAATTATACAGAGGTAAATGTTGAGTGATGCTGTTGATTGAGACCTTACTGTTATCAAAACAAGCAGAAGAGAGCAGACAACACAAGCCATGTAAATAAACATGAGAAGAATATTGGTTTGTATGTTACAGAAAGTCCAACTAATAATCTTGACCTGAAGAAACATGTCCAGAAAAGTGACATTCGTTATACTAGCAGGAACCTTATCTTATTGTCATATTCATAGGGATACATAGTCTATAACTGCTGAACAAATGAATTATATAGTGTCTCCTATATAGAGAGAATGGTATTTAAATGGAATTTTATCCACTTTAGCCATAGTCCAGATTGGACTCATGTCAATTTCTTCTTTCTACTGTTTTGAGCGTAAGGCATAGATGAAAAGTAAGGTAAGGCACAGGGCAAACACATTTTCAAATTAAGTAATTAATCTTTTAGAATGATAAAATTTCATGTAAGAAAGACTTGGTTACACATGAATTTTTCCTGCTTAAGTTTAATGGAACTTAGAAACTAGGTCTTTACCTGATGAAATCTTCTTCCTCTTCTCTCTTAGGCCTCAACTGTTTGGGCTGGGCCATGTTAATCCAGTTTGGTAGCGATTTCAAGAGTCTGCTGATATCATCATCTTTTGCCCATGATGCACTAATAACAAGTTTTTCTTCTGATTGGACGATGCCCCTAAAAAAAATCCCAACATGAGATACTTTAGCACAAAGCCTGGTATTTAGTTAGCATTTTTCATCTGTCTTTGCTGCAGGAGAAACATTTGATTCATCTCTCTTCTTAACGTAACTCAGTACCTGGCTTAGAAGCAACAATACTCATTAGTAGGTCACATGGGGAAAATCCTTTCTACATTTCTGTTTCTTAATTGTTGAGTAAAATTCATGAAAACTGGTATTACTACCTAGTCCTTCATATCATTGTTAATCCTTTAAGATTAATGTGAGTGCCTGGTAGGTTTGAGGGACAGATCTTCCCAAAAATGTATATATGATAATATATATGTATATATGAATAGATACATGATGACATCTAGAAGTGACAAAAGTTTTACCAAGGTTGTTCACGGCTTCTTAGTTTAAACTATCTATTAGTTCTACTCAAAAATATTTTTTGAACTGTGGATACACCTCTATTTAAAGCAAATCTACCATCATAAAGAAATCCTGTGCTCCAGATGTCAGGCAGAAAAAGTCTTTGATTATTTCTAACTCCAGTGGGCTTTGGCTACTGACCTACGGTTGATGGACTTTGAGTCCTTTAATAGGGCCCATGGGTTGGGTTCACTTTTAATACTGCTCTTCCCAGAATGAATCTTAAAGGTTCAATTCACCTAAGGGTTCAATTCCAACTTAATTAAAAAACTTCTCTTTTGGCTCAACATTTCTGCTGCTATAGCTAATTTCAATTGCCTAAAAATCCTCAGCAACACTGATAATACAATGTCATTTACATACAAAGGGGAGTCTAATTAGCTGAAGATGACCAAGACTTCAGGAAGTTCCTATCATCACAGATTGGAATATACTTTGGTGTTAAGAGTCATACTGAGATACATTACACACACCTAACACATATATATGATACATAGTTAATAAAAGTTCCTGGACCCCAAACAGACAAATTGACATTTGTGGACTCCTGACACCTGACAAAGCAACCTGGTCCACACTGTAGGCAGCAATATTGTGTGGTTCTAAAATAAGTTAGAATAAGTAAGAGAACTATGGGTGCTTTCTGTAATTGTACTACTAACAATGCACATCCATAGAGATGTAAAGTTCTAAGCAGAGAAACATTGTCTCTCCAGTCTCTCAGATTGCTCTCTCATGAGTCCTTTTCCTCTTGTTACTTCCTTGCATCTTTACTCTGATACAGACTAATCTCACAATCTAACTTTTACAACCTTATTTGTGGGGAAGAGTGCAATCTTATAGAGTGTCACCACCTCAGACTATGATATCACAGTGTCAGGGGACCCTCACTAGTCTTTGACTTTTCTTTTTTTGGTACTTGGGGTCTGAACACAGACCTCTTGTTTGGTAGGCACTCGACACCCTTGAGCTCCACTTGGTGTCATGTTTGTGCAGGGTTGGCCTTGACCTTCCCTCTCAAAGCTGAGATTACAGCTGTGTGCCAATTCTGGCTTACTGATTGACATGAATTCCTTCTAATATTCTTCTCCAGAGATGTGATTCCCCCCCATGTGTTAGCCTACTGAGTACCTGAGATTATAGATGGGAATTATCCCAGGCCTGAATATTTGGACATTTTTGAAAAGTGTCTCTGGTCAATTATTTCTGGTTCCTATTTCCCTTAGGGACTATTAAAAAAATAAACCAAACAAGAGCAAAAAAAAAACCCACCCTCTTTTTCATTTTATTACTTAACCTCATTGCTTATCCCCAATCCTTTTACTTAAGATCTTGGGGATGCTCAATTATTCCCTCTTTTCAAGTATTTTCATTTTTTTCTTACAATATATTCTCCAGAGTTCTATGTTAGTTTTCCAAATAATGCACACATAATTTTCTTCAATTCAACATTCTTTTCTAGCTCTTCTCTCTTCTTCACAGACCCTCACTAAATGAGCAGTCTTTTCTTGGTCCCATTGAAGATAGAACAGTGCCTTGCATAAGATGCAGTTCCTTGTCTCTCTGTCTAGTAGGTGTTAAAATGCTGGTCCCTAGCTACCGAGGCCCTGTCTGATACCTGAACTTCAACTTCAGCTCTTAACTTCAACATTTGCTTATTACTAAGCTTTTTAATTCATTTGTTTTAATCACAGCATCTTTTATTAAATTTAATTTTATTGTCAAGGTGAGTACAGAGGGGTTACAGTTACATCATAAGGTAGAGAGTACATTTCCTGTTGAACATTGTTAACCCGTCCCTCATTTTTCTCCTACTTTCCCTCTCTCCCCCAGACTTTCCCCTTAAGCTGTAGTGTTCATTTCTAACACATTGTCTTGTGAGTACCACTGTTGCATTGGCTCACCTTTGTCCTTTGTCTCACTATTTTGTTGTTCCCCTTCCTTTCCCTACAAAAACAGTGACAACAGGGGATAAACCATAGGGAAACTATAGGGGGAAAAAGAATGAAAGAAAAAAGAAATAACCTCACATATTACATTAAAAACAGTAACAGAAAAAAATCTCTTGTTTTCATATCTAGGAGTTCATTTCACTTAGCATCATCTTATATACTCATATGTACATAGCTATTGAGCTATTGTGATCCTCTTCTAGGACTATCGGAGACATAAACTAATTATTACAAATGAGGGAAACTATAAGCCTATGTTTCTTTAGGTCTGGCTTATTTCTTTTTTTTTTTAAATTTTATTTTATTTTATTTGTGAACATACTGTACAGAGGGGTTACAATTGCATGGGCAGGATAATGCGTAC
>NW_012267272.1:2417160-2441300 GCF_000151885.1 Dipodomys ordii | reverse complement strand
ATCCATTTGGAGTTGATTCTGGTGCAGGGTGATATATAAGGATCTAGCTTTAGTTTTCTACATGTAGTTAACCAATTTTGAGGTCTGGCTTATTTCACTTAGTATGATTTTTCAAAGTCTTTCCATTTCCTTACGAATGGGGCAATGCCATTCTTTCTGATAGAAGTATAGAATTCCATTGTTTATATATACCACATTTTCTTGATCCATTCATCAACTGGGGCATCTGGCTTGGTTCCATGTCTTAGCTATGGGAAAAATAATGCTGCAATGAACACGGTTGTGCTGGTAGCTTTAGTATAAAGTTATAATTTTTTAAAAATCTAATTTGTATTTTAGGAGCAGCAAAGGGGTTGCCTAAATCCATTGACTCCACATTTGTATGTATGTATATGTGTGTATGTATGTATGTATGTATGTATTTTAGGTCTGAGACTAGGACTCAAACTCAGTACATGATGCTTTCACTCACTGGCTGGCACTCTACTAACTGAGCCATGCCTCCATCCCATACAGGGTTAGTTATTTTTTTATGTTTCTTTTACATTTTTATAGGTAGTTAAAATTTAGTCTTAAATCAATTGCAGTAAAAGTTCTAGAGCCAATCTGGTCTGAGGCAGCTCCCCTGGGCCGTGGTATGATTTTTTCTTCACACTCTTTGGCCATACTGAAGCATCTGATATTTTTAGTTGTTATTCTTTTGAAATAAAATTTCTTTGATTTCTACAACATCATTTCCTCCTGAGTCTATTCTTGCTGCTGATGGCTCTTTCCTGTTATACATACTTTAAATAGTGTATTTTGCATGCAATTTCATCTTCTTGCCAGACTTGACCCATCAATATTCTGATTCATAAATTCCTATTTCCATGGCAGCCTTTCTTCTAAGTCTTTGGCTTACATATCCATAGTGTTACTGACAAACTCTATTGCATGGTCTCACCAACAGTTAACATTAAAATAAGTCAACATGGCACATGCATGTAATCCCACACCTGGAAGGACGGGGCAGAAGAATAGCAAGCTCCAGGCTACATAGTGAGTTTTGTTTGAAAAAAAACAAAACAAAATACTTCCCCTCAACCCATCATGAGTTCCTGTCTCAAAACCAGCAAAAAACACCTCCCATCAGTAACAATAACATCCAAACAAAGGTAAAATGATTCAAAAGGAGTTCATTTATTTTCTATGTCTCTCTCCTAACCAAACACCTCATTTCCCCTATTGGAGCCATTCTGTTATTCGAGTCAGGAACAGAGCTATCTTGATCACCCACAGTTACCGCATCCTGCCAACTTCATCTCCTGTCATTTCCTGTCCACCTTCACTGTCATTAACCAATATTTAAGCCCTCATTATTTCTCACTTGGACTTGGCAATGACCTTGTTACTGGGCTTCTTGCCTGGAGTGACATGACCATCAGTCCAACTTACATACCAATCACAAGAGCCGAATTTTTAAGCTACAAACACAATCATGTTATTCCCCTTCTTTGGACTCTTCAGGGATTCTTCATTCTATGTAAGACCAAGGGCAGACTTAGCATGGCAAAAACATGGTTTCTAGCTGGATTTCCTACTGTACTTTCCTGCTTTGTCTCTGTTCAGTTCTCCAGGCCAGGCCACACTTCTGTACACACTAGTTTCACATTCTCTGTAATGAGTATTCCAAAGTTTCTTCATTCAGCTTATTGTTTCTGTATTTCTGTGTTATCACCATTTAAAGAGCCTTTCCCTCATTCTCCTTGCTTGCTTCTACTTATTAAGTATTACTTGGCTCCTTTTTTGCTACTGCAAAGGTCTTCCCTGACCCCAACACTCCATGTTTTCAACCTTGACTGCACATTACTATTACTTGGAAAAGCCCAGCATGGTGGCTAATCTTTGTTACTGTGGAGGCAGAGATGATGAAGATTGTGGTTTGAAGCTAGCCTGGGCAAAAAGTTTAAGATCTCCAGCTCAACCAATAAAAAGTTGGGCACAGTGGTACATATCTGATATCCCGGCTGCATTGGAGGCATAAATAGGAAGATTGCAGTCTAGGTTGATCTAAGTCTAAACAAATGAAAAAAAAAAGACAGAATGAAAAAGGGTCTGAGGTATGGCTCAAGTAGAAGAGTACTTGCCTAGCAAGGAAGGACAAGGTTCTGTGTTCAAATTAGTACTGCCAAAGAATCACTTCAGAGATTGTAATCAACGAGATGCTGAGGCCATACCCAAGACTAAGCAATGAGAATCTCTGTGGTGGCGTTGATGAGTGGCCTGGCCAACAGAAATTTTTTGTTTTCCAGATGACTCAAGGGAAACCACTACCACTACCTTACACAAACCTTCCCCTCACTGGTCCTGCTACATTCTTTCTTGTTTTCTTAGTTAGGATCCCCAAATGGATGAGCTCTCTCAGGGATGTGTTGATTTCTCATTTGTTTTTGTGTCGATCGTGCCTTGTATAATTGGTATCTGCAAGGCAGGTTAAGAATTGAGATAAAAATGAGGCCTCTTAGATTTTAAGAGTCTAGAAAACTTATTGGCTAAAACTGCTTTATTGGGTTTATTTTGCTTCTGGACTGAACAATTCAACCAAATTACAGAACACTGAATGCCTCTATGAATGTAATACAAGTCAGAATAATGAATAATGAATACATGCATGCTTTTTCCCAAATATATTCAACGGAAACAATTCTTGAAGGTAAAAACAAATGAAGCAAAGAGTGGGTGTTGGTGAGCCTCGCTCTTCCACTACACTGATTCTAGGTGGTTGAGTGGCTCATTATTAGAAAACCCTCCTTGAAAACTCTCTGTGAAGAATTCCTGAACTGCCACCCCCTCAACCCCTCCCCACCACTTTAGAAAGGAAACAAACAAAAATCTTTCCTTCCTTCTTGCCATCTACTCACGTCACTGATAGCACCTATGGGTCAGACCTGTCCATCTGCTCACTGTCTTTGTGTATCCTGTGAGTTGTGGTGGCATTTTGAAATGGTTTGTAAAAAAATTAAAAGAAGAATATTTCTAACATGGGGATATGACATAAAATTTCCATTTCAGTCTCTATATCTAGAAAAAACTTTGGCTGGGTGGCTTAATTCCTTGTAGAGCCATGGTACAGGTAAACTCCGCTTCACAAGTTAGAAGCCTAGTTCACTTTACTAGCATTTAAATTTCTGAACCACATGTGGTCTGCCCTGTGGTTCAGGAAATAGTGTGTGTCGGGCAGTGTGAGATGGTAGTGTATATTTCATGGGCTATTATTCTCTATTTGAACAACTGATGAATAAAATACAAGTGAGCTTACTTGGACGCTGTGCTAAAGATTCCCATTTATTTAACTTAGATTTAAAAAATGACTCTAATTACATTAAAACCTAATACTCACTTTACTAAAGAATAGTTATCTTTTTTTTATTGTGAAAATACTGTACAGAGGGGTTACAATTACATGGGCAAGATAATGAGTACATTTCTTATCAAGCATTATAGCCTCCTCCTTTGTTTCCCCTTCCCATCCCTTCCCATCCTCCTCCTGCCCTCTCCAATCCTCCCGCCCCCCCCCCGCCCTGCATGAAAGTTTGTAAAGTACGTTTTCGACATAACGACTTGTACATCTCATTGTTGCAATGGGCCCACCTGTATCCCTATTTAAACGATTTGATTTTCCCCTTCCCCTCCACAAATTATACCGACATCAAATACAGTGAAAGCAGGGGTTATACTGTGGGGGAGGGACATACATGACAACAAAGAAATAATCTTATAAGTGTATTAGAAACAATCGCATGAAAGAAAAAAAAACATTTGAATACATCTATTAGGGTTCATTTAAGAATAGTTATCTTAACTAACTGAAATACTACCTATCTGTACCACTCTAAACAATAAATGCATATCATTCATATCAGAATGAAAAACAATCCCCAAAGCAAATCCAAATAGTCTAACTTACAGTACTGGCATCAATTAGATTATAATCATTCCCCAAGGAACCTTTCCATTCCAGTGGCAAAGTTTTACCCTGACCTCTTCAACCTGTGTAGTGACAATTTATTGTAAGACTGAAAGTTTTTGAAATTTTATGATAAGTATGTAGGAGTATGTAGATTACAAAATTCCAAAAAATATGCAAATAGCTTTTAAAAAATGAGCATTAACTCCCCCTACATCCTTTACTCTTCTTATAGAAGAAGGGTTAATCCTATCAACTAGAACCACAGTCTCCTAATTAATTCACAGCTCACTGGGCCACACAGACAGAGCCATCTGCGAACCTATTTGTACGGGTTCCCAGGAGGAGAAGGAAAATAGGTGTCTCTCCAAAAACAGGTGAGAAGGCTGCCTTGGGAAGGGTCCCACCCTCCAGACACGGCTGAGTGGATTTCATTCAGAAAACATCTGCTGGTGTCAACTGGCTCTGATGAGCACTGCTTCCTCGCTGGAACAGTTGGGAAGCCAAGTGCGCAGGGTCCCTGGACACAGCTGGGGGGCTGAGTCTTTCATTAGGGAAACAACGAGGGGGCAGGTGGGGCTAATTGGATTCAACTGTTTGGTGACAGCAGGGCATGCTGCTGACTTTCCCAGACTGCATCTTTCAGATACTTCAAAAACTAGAAGCCAAGGTAGACACATGTACCCTGTGCAAGGCTGGTCCAAATGAAACTGCACTGGTCAGCGTGGAGTGGGAGTGACAGAGCCCTCAGAAGGCCACGCTGCAACTGCAGCGCAATGTCCAGACAGAAACTGACTGATCGTGACAATTGGGGACACAGAATAAGAGCTGGCATTAATTGCTGAAGAAAATCCAAACCAAACAAACAAAAATCCCTTCACATAAGCTGGACTAGACAGAATACACAGGCCAAAAGTAAAGAACCATCAGCTCTCTCCCATGTGACCATGTGTTTGTCTATCCAGGAATAACAAATTAAACACTTGAAAGCTCTGTAGATTGAGGATGGGAAATGATTTAACAGGACTCTAAGGGGGTAAGATTTGGAATCTGAGATTTTTTTTGGAAGGTAATTCTTGAGTATAATTTAATAAGCATCATTAAATAGAGACGTTCTCATATTTAGAATCATAATTATTTGACATTTAAAAGCCTAACAATTGTACTGTAGCATAGGTAGTGGACCAAAAATTAATATAAAATCTTCCTCAATTGGTAATGATCAGATTTTTTTCTTATGATAAGAAAATTTAAATGTATTCTATGTTTGAATGTCCTCAAGATCTTTATAAAAAGGTATTACACCAAAAAACTGTTTAAATCTTGCTAATCTTATGATTGTATTTAGAATAAAAGTCAAATTATCTGCTTTCAAAATCATTCATGAAGGGTTCTTAATCTTGGCTGCCTAAGATTAAAACACCCAAGAAGCATTTAAAACATTTGAGAAGCCGGGTGCCGGTGACTCTTGCCTGTAATCCTAGCTACTTAAGAGGATGAGATCTGAGGATCGCAGTTCAAAGCCAGCCCAGGCAGGAAAGTAGTGAGACTCTTATCTCCAATAACCCAATAGAAAATCGGAATTGGCGCTGTGGCTCAAGTGGAAGAGTGCTCGCCTTGAGCTGAGGAGCTGAGGGACAGCACCCAAGTCCAGAGTTCAAGCCCCATGATTGACAAAAAACGAAAAACAAACAATAAACAAAAAATTTGAGGGCTGGGAAGGTGGCTCAGTGGTAGAGCGCTTGCCTTGCATGCATGAGACCCTGGGTTCGAGTCCTCAGCACCACATAAACAAAAAAGAAAAAAGCCGGAAGTGGTGCTGTGGCTCAAGTGGTAGAGCGCTAGCCTTGAGCTGATGAGCTGAGGGACAGCGCCCAGGCCCAGAGTTCAGGCCCCATGACCAGACCCCCCCAAAAGTTTTTTTTGAGAAGCATCTAAAAATACAATTATTTTGACTTGGCTATTCAGTGTCCACCTAATTATCATGAGCTTACTCAGCACTCAGTAGCCTGAATTCATATAAACTCTTAAGCTAGTTCCTGTCTCCTACCAGCTTCTTCCTGTCTCCCCACCCCCCACCCCATAGCTCCACATGGTCTTTTCTCACCCTTCAGAATACACCTCAAATATTTCATACTTGCTGAGGTCTTTCTAATTGTCCTTACCCAGAATCTTTGTGATTTTATTCTTAATCACATCATCCTTATTACTGAGAAATCCTATTCTCTCTCCCCATCCTTTAGAATGTAAAATGTGTGAAGGCAACAGCTTGCTTAACTGATTCATTTCTCTACTTAATTCTTAATAAACCATTGAAATATGTACTCAAAATTTTAATTTCTAAATTGTAAGTAGATAAATCACAACTGTATATATTTATGGTCAAAAGCGATGCTATGATTTGTCAATATAATGTGAAGTGACTAAATCAGCTAATCAACCATCATACTCACCATTATAAATATGTATCATTTTTTGGGTAAAAACATGTGACCATGTTGGGCATCAGTGGCTCTTGCCTGTAATCCTAGCTACCCAAGAGGCTGAGATCTGAGGATCACAGTTGAAGGCCAGCCAGGGCAGGAAAGTCCGTGACACTTTTATCTCCAATAAACCACTAGAAAACTGAAAGTGGCTCTGTGGCTCAAGCGGTAGAGTGCTCACCTTGAGCTGAAGAGCTGAGGGACAGTGCCTAGGCCCAGAGTTCAAGTCCCACAACTGAAAAACAAAACTGTATAGAAATGGTAATGTCTGACATGCTGATTTTATATCCTACAAGTTTATCATATTATTTGCTGGTTTTTATAGTTGTTTTTCCTTTTGGTGGTGGTCATTTCATCAATAAGCAGCAACAGTTTTACTTCTTTCTTTCCTATTAGGATTCTTTTCATTTCTTTTCCTTCCCTAATTGCCCAGCAAAGATTTCTTATACAGAAGTGGTGAGAGTGAGCTGCCTGGCCTCATTCCAGATTTTAGAGGAAAGGGCTTTAAATGTTTAATTGTGAGATTCATACAACCATGGGCTTGTAGTATATATATGTTATATATCTCATAATATAGTACATATATACAATGTATATATAAAATACATTATATATATATATATATGTGGCCTTTTTATATATATATTACTGCTATACCTCATTTGTTGAGTGTTTTTACCATGAAGAAATGTTGGGTTTTGTCAAATGCTTAATGCAATGACACGCCGTTTTTGTCCTTGACTTTGTTGTTAATATGATGCATCACATTTATTGATTTGTGAATGCTGATGCATCTTTGCATCCTCGGGATAAATCCCACTTGATCATGGTGGATGATCCTTTTAATATGTTGTGGAATTTAAATGGCTAGTATTTTGTGGGGCATTTTTCTAATTGTCAATTTGTCTATCTGTTTGGAGTATGGTTTCCTTTTCTTGTGATGACCTGGCCTGGCATTAGTATCTGGGTAATGCTGACTTCAGTAATTGCTGAATAAATAAAGTAACAGATTATATGATAAAGTTAAAACACCAAATAGCAGGGAAATAATAAGAAACATAAAAGTATATTTCTTGGGCCATGAGTAATGATCAACATTACCAATGAATTATTTTTAAAGTAAGTAACAAAAATGCCAATAGCAGCTACAATAATCATATTTGCTCACATTCTTCTAAGCACCTTAGTTATACTAACTTTTGATGCAAAAATTCCATGTGGTAGGTATTACCATCATTCCCGTTTGGTAGGTGAAATACATAAAGGTCAAGGAACCTGACTGTGGTCAACTGGTTGGTGAGGAGAGGCGTGAAGCGAGTGCACACCTGCCATCTGCTGTTCTAAAGCTGGTGCTCTTCTCTCCTACACTGTCTCTCTAAACCACGTGAAACATGGTCCTTGCAATTTCTTCTTTAATTCCACTGTCTCTTCTTTGGGCTTCACAGTTTTATAGTCCGATAGATGCTAGTACTACAACTTGCCCCGCTCTGACTTTTGCTGCAGTAGTAACCTTTCTGAACCTGTTTTCTCATCTGTAAGGAGAGAGAACCAATTTCACAGAGTTGTGAGAGACTAGATAAGCTAATGACAACAAAGTCCTATGCACAGTGATTGTGTACTTTGCTGAGTGTTTATTTCTAGTCTAGTCCAGGTCCTTATTACTGTTCATCAAGGTCACTGCAATAGACTCCTATCTGATCTAGGCAGGCTGAATCAGGCAGGAGGAATGAGGACTGGCTGCTAGATGCAGAATGTGTAGAACATGTGGTTAGTGAACCACATCTCTACTGGGCCCGGAGAGCAGCTGAGGTGTCCTGGAAACGTAAAATGAAGGTGTCCCTTGATCAGTTAAACATGAGTGAGGCTTATATAGCGACTCCAGAGTAGATGTTGGAAATAATCATGTGGAAAAAAATCTGAGCAACTTACTTGTGAAGCTAAGAGTTCACAGAGTGATTTCTAATGAGTGACACACTTGAGACTTGCTTTGGGGAACATTATAAAACCATACTTGCCCAGGACTCACTCTCAGTGGACCTAATGTGGTAAACCTAGAATGTGTGTCTTAATATTTCCCCTAACAACTCTAAATGTGAACTGACAGCTCAAAAGCAGTGTTCTAGAGAGAGTAGCACATGCAAACTAATAAGCAATCAAATAACACACACACACACACACACACACACACACACACACACACAAATTAACCTGACGTACAATAGGATAAACATCAGAAGAGTTAAATGAAATAAATACCAGATGAGTATCATGAAAGCTCACTTGCTAAATGACTTCTATGAAACAAATACTATGCATATTTTATAGTGTCCATTTGTATCTAGCCACTACTTAACATAAATGAGTATGTTATCTATATAGTATGTATATGATATACCCCCCTTTATCTATTCCTGCCTAACCACATTCACAATTATCAATTTCCCCACACACATTGTATGCATAAATGGTACACCACGGTTTGCTCATTGTGTTCAGTTTTCTCATTCATTCATCAGTCACAGTAAGAGCCAACACAGCTCCCTGCTAGACCTGTTTTCTGCCATGAGAGATCACAGGTGTATCCAGCCCCATCCTCCAGCATTGGGCACTAAGCCTATGGCCTTGGGCATGGTAGGCAAGCCCTGGCCCCCCCCAGACCAAGAGCACATTCCACTTGCTCTTCACACTCCAGATTGCTCTCTTGCTCCTCTAGGAAGAGAAGGTGAGGCAGGAAGAGATCAGGAAAATGAGGCATGGAAGACAGCTGCCAGGAATTCAGGGACAGACACTGTATTAATGAATAGCTTGTTCTAAAGCACAGAAGCACTATTTTTGCTGTCTTACTTTCTTTACTATGCTGCAATATTTAGTGAAAAGAAAAAAAATCACAAAGGAAAAGAACAGCTCTCTTCCAACTGACCTTGCTCACACGTCTAGCTGATGAGCATGCTTGAAGTGGAGCAAAAAGAGACATGTATCCTATGAAAATGATTCCTTATTTCTCACAAATGTGAGAAATGAGTTTATCTCAGGGATGAGCACCTGTCTTGAAAGTTTGTGTGACAGATCCATCCTTAGTCTGGAGAGAAGTCTACACATCAGTGACTCAAGACTGAGCAAAATCAGGGACCCAAGTTCAGCAGTCCAATCTTGAGGTCTCTGGTTCCAGTTGATGAAACAATGTTACAGCAAGAATGACAAAACATGCCAGGTTTTTGAACAAAGGAAAGCACTTACCCTAAGGTGAGTTTAAGCCAAACCCCAACCCACTTTTCTATCATAAATACCTGAGAAATTAGAGCACCCATTGCACCTGCTCTCAGAGGGGTGGGACCCATGTCTGGATTGGGGCCTATAGCTTTCCTTTGCTTTGTAAGGGATGTTTTCAGTCTCTACCTTGATGCATTCTTACATTCTTTTCTGTAACAACATCAAGAACTTATATCCCAGGGCCAGGCTCTTCCTGTCTTTGGAGATGTCCTCCCCAAAGCATCCTCCACCCCATCCGCCCCCCAGTAATAGGCTGTTACCCCCCCCCAATATGCTGTGTCTCATCAATGGAGCCTCCAGAGAAGAACAGAGGTTTGTTTGTATTCTCTAACAGGCCTAACTATGTTTTGTGGAGATTTTTGGGGGGTGGGGTAGGAGAGGGTCCCTACCAGCCCCTGAAACAAACTGAACTAAATTAGAACAGAAACTTCATAAAACTGATTTCCATTCATTAAATTACTACTTGTCTACACTTGAGCTGCTGTTTCTATCTTGGGACAAGGAGGACAAGCAAGAGGAGAGACGTGTTCAGCCTGGAAGTGGCAGTACAAACCAACTGCCTGACTGCTAATGCAGTGCACTGCAAAACTCACAGCTGCATTTCCCTTTAAGCATTGAGGGGTGTGACTAATTAAAGAAAAGACTTCTAGCCCTAGTCTTCCTTTTAGGAAACTTCTGTAGCTAAAGCATGCCATGTGACATGGTGATATCATCACAGGGCATAATCCTTTTCTGCACAGTGAAGTGCTTGAAGAAAGGTGAGATGTTTCTAACCTTTCCTCAGATCTCTAACTAAACACACAGCAGTGGCTCAGGTCCTCATGGAAAATGTGGATGATAAACTGGTTTCAGCAGAGGGCATTGTGAGATTGTGGATTTGATCATTTCTGCGAAAGATTTCTGCTGAGAATCATGTGGGAGAAAATTGAGTTGCAGTGTTTCCCCACACCCTTCCTCCTTCCCCGATGTTATATCATTTTGGATCATTTGAATTGTATGTGGATTTCTATTTAAGTCAGTCATTTGCTGGCAGCAAAACTAGAACATTTCCTGTTTTTCCTCTCACTGTAATCAGGATTTGGCTGTCCAAATTAGGACTGCCCTAATTACTCCTCAGCAGGTGCCAATCTGGGGGAGGGCAATAAACGGAAGAGAGGAAGTGAGGACAGTTTGCATCTTCAGACTCACAACAAAAACACTTTTCCCCCTGAACCTGAAAAATCTGATTACACAACAGGCAAGATGCCCCAAGAGGCTATACACTTTGTGTGTGTGTGTGTGTGTGTGTGTGTGTGTCTATGTATGCATTGCTATATAATAAGCACAAAGATGGTTTTTTTACAGCCGGGAGCCTGTGGCTCACACCTGTAATCCTAGCTACTCAGGAGGCTGAGACTGAGAGTAGTGGTTCAAAGCAGCCTGGGTAGAAAAGTCCGTGAGACTCATATCTCCAATAAACCACCAGAAAAATAGAAGTGGCGCTGTGGCTCAAGTGGTAAAGTGCTAGCCTTGAGCTGATAGAGCTGAGGAACAGCGCCTAGCCCAGAGTTCAAGTCCCAGGACCAACCAAAAATACTTATTACCCTTTAAAGCATCAGAGAATTGATTTCTCAACCTAGAGATTAGTTCAGGCTAGACCTGTAATTCAGCAACCATGGTAATGGTAAATCCCTTCCAGACAGTTCCCAGTAAGAGGAATAGAGATGGGTACTAAGAAGTGGTCACTACTCCTGAGACTTTGGCCAGGGGACATATCAAAGTGGTCCAGTCTCTTGAGGGTAAAGAATCCAGATAGTTCTGATGACTACAACGTGCCAAGAACCAAAAATAGTTGGCTGTGTTCCAGAAGAGGTTTAACAAGGTAGTCACAGGTTTCCCATGAAACACAAATGCACCAAAATATCTAGGTAGGACGGAACACAATAAACAAACTATTCTTGTTTCTGCCTAAACTCTAGTTATGCATAGATCTCACCCCTTTGACAACAAGAACCCAAAAAACATCTTCAGCCAAAAACACAGCTTCTGCCATTCCCTCTGTCTGTTTCCTATATGAGCAGATTTTTCTCTCTCCTAAATTGTTTTCTTCAAACACAGGTATGCACTTATTTCTCCTCTTTAAAAAATGACACATCAACTAACAGGAAAGCCACTATGTGACCTCACTTTTCCAGCTACTACTCCATTTTTCGCTCCTTTGCAGCAAAACACACTGCAGAAGTTCCTTGACTTCCATTTTCTCTTTTCAGTCCACACCAGTCTAGTTTTCAGTCCTCCACAGAATCAGCTCTTGTGACAGTCACCAAACACTGCCATACCGGAAGTTTAACACCCCATCCTTGATTAGTTCTAGAGATGACCTACTAGCAGCCCTTTACCCAGCTGACCACCTGCCCCTTCCTTTACTACAGTTCCAACAACATCACATTCTCCTGATTTTCCTCCTACTTCACTGCTTGCTGGTTTCATCTGGTAAACTTCTGAAAGTCTGTGGTTCTCTTTTGCCTCAATGTACATTCATCCCATAGATATTCCATCAACTACCATTCATAGGTTGATGGCTGAGCCTTTTTCTTCTGACGCATGCATCCAACTCTTTACTCTCAGTCTCCATGTGGACGTTTAATAGATACTCCAAATTTAATTCCTGTTCTGCCTGCCTTAGGCCCACAACTTTATCTTTTCTCTTTAAATAAAAAAAAAAATAGAGCTGGGGGCTGGTGACTCATGCCTATAATCCTAGCTACTCAGGAGGCTGAGATCTGAGGATGGTGGTTTGAAAGCAGCTAGGGTAGGAAAGTCAGTTGAGACTCTCATCTTGAATAAACTACTCAGAAAAAGCTAGAAGTGACACTGTGGCTCAAGTGGTAGAGTCTAGCCTTGAGAGAAAGAATCTCAGGGACAGCACCCAGGCCTTGAATTCAAGCCTCAGGACTGGTACCAAAAAAGAAAAATAAGTAAATAAATATATAAATAAATGAAGAAAGAATACTACTTCTTCTTCTTTTTTTTTTGTGGGTCATCGGGCCTGAACTCTAGCCTTGGGCGCTGTCCCTCAGCTCTCCAGTTCAAGGCTAGCACTCTACCACCTGAGCCACAGTGCCATTTCTGGCTTTTTCCTGCTTATGAGGTTCTGAGGAATCAAACCCAGGGCCTCATGCATGCAAGGCAAGTGCTCTACCACTGAGCCACCTTCCCAGCCCCAGAAAGAATACTTCTAAGAGTCACTTTTCTTTGACACCTCAAACCTCTGGAGGTTTGAACTGAGACCCTTTCAGCTGCTATGCTAGCACCCTATCACTTGAATCATGCCTCCAGTCTTGCTTTTTGCTGGCTATTTTAGAGATGCAGTCTAGTGAACATTTCTTTCTGGGCTGCCTTTGAGGTGCCTCAACCTCCTGAGTAGCTAGGATTACAGGTTTGAGCCCTGGGTACCCTGCTTGATACCTTTCTTTAATATAGCATATTCAATTTGGCAGGGAATTCTATTGTCTATCACTTCAAACCATGGTCGATAATCAGTCAGTGGTTTCCGTCTCTGCTGCTACCCACAGTGTGAGCTGCCTTCACGTCTCATCTAATTACTGTGGCAACTCTTAACTGGGACTCCTGTTTCCAATGCTTATATTTTAAGGTTCTTTTGGGTGGTTTTGTGCTTTTCCAATGCTTATATTTTAAGGTTCTTTTGGGTGGTTTTGTGCTTTTCTTAGCACCATCCTTGCAGTTGCCCATTTGACTCAGAGCAGCCCTTAGCACCCTTGTTTCTTCTTGGCCATTCTCTAGTCCCAGACATGTCCTGGCCATGTGAGTCAACCATGATGGCTGTCCTGTGTTCTTGAAGGGTGGCATGCAAAGTCTCGCCTTAGGCTTTGGCTCTTGGCCAGGCCATTCTGTGCCCACATATCTTCCCTAACTCTCCCAATACGTTTTACCTCAGAGCTCAACTCTACAAGGCCTTCTTGAGACACACACTGTATTTAATACATTACAGTCTCCTTCTCTCACATCCCTGAGTTACCTACTCTACTCTATAGATCTTTTACCCATAGTACTTACCTTCTAAAGTCCATTATCTATTAACTAACGCTTAAAAATGAATATGTATATTCCATGAAGACAGATATTTAATTTATTTGGTTGGTTGCTCAATCTATGAACTCTTATATAAGTATTCCATAAACATAAACTCTTATCTCCAATAAACCACCAGAAAACTGGAAGTGGCACTATAGCTCAAGTGGTAGAGCACTAGTCTTGAGCTGAAGGACAGTGCTCAGGCCCAGAGTTCAAGCCCCATAATCGACAAAAAACGAAACAAAACAACAACAACAACAACAAACCATTTGTTGAATAAATGAAATCCTAGAACTCAAGTAAATGAATGCTTTCAAGGACATGATGAACAAGTATGTTAGCCCTAAGATCAAGAATGTTTTGACAGATTTAATAAATGTAGGAAATTTTTCTGAGATGCTGAAATAATGGGAGGGACTGAGCAATGTTCTTGGGAGGGGCTAGGGTTTGGTCTCAAGGTCTTGCTCTGCCAAAGCTGGCCTCTCTTCTCACTCCAGCCATTGCCTCTAGCCCTGCTCCTGGATGGTTTACTGGGCTGTCCTTGAACTTCAATCCTCCAAATCACAAAAGTTGAATAGCTAGGATTAACAGTTATGAGGCCTGGGCACCTGTGTTCCTTCTCACATTTATTTATTTAGCCAGTCATGGGGCTTGAACTCAGAATCTGGGTGCTGTCCCTGAGCTTTTTTGATCAAGCCTAGCACTCTCACTTTGAGCCACAGTACCACTTCTGGTTTTCTGGTGGTTAATTGGAAATAAGAGTCTCACAGACTTTCCAGCCCCGGGTGGCTTTGAACTGCGATCCTCAGATCACAGCCTTCTGAGATCTCAGCCTGCTGAGTAGCTAGGATTACAGGTGTGAGCCACTGGCATCTGGCTTCCTTCTCACAGTTTATATGTCATGCTTAATTGTTTTTAATAGGAATTTAAATTGCAAAAGACATGTCATAATTTTTGGTATATTGTAAGTATTGAAGCTATAAAATGTTAAAAATATACCCAGTCATCTGGCAGAAATATTACAGGGTCTCACTTATTTACAAAAATCTAAAACAGTCAAATGCATACAAGTGGGGAAGGAAGACAGCAGAAGCTGGGGTAGGCTGAGACAGAAGATGACAGGCCAAAGGTAGGTACAGAGTTTCAGTTAAAAGAAATATGTTTGGGTAGTTATTACACAGCATGGTGCCTCTAATTAACAGTAATGTAATATGTATTTGTAAATCGCTAAGGCTAAGAGTAGATGTTAAATGTTCACATCACACAAGAAAAGCTATGTGAGGTAATGTCAATTAGCCTGATTTAATCATTTCATGATAAATGATTATAACATACACACCTACACGCATGAAAAAGCTCATCTGTAACATGTGGATATTTTCCCTTTTTCTCATTGAATTGCTATTTGTATTTTACATCCTTACTGAATTGTATTCTAATGGAATAAATTTTTATTCTTGACAGTCTTTTATTGATTATTGTATGTACTTTTATATAAAACCCATTTATATAAATTCAAATCTAAAAACATATGGCTAAGTTGCAGAAGTGAATTTTAACTTTTTAAAATTACTATTGAAATTATTTAACATATAGTTGATTGTAACGCTTATATGCGTGACTTTAACGTAAATTAATTTTTTGGTGAATAATCATGGAACACAAAAGCGAACTGTTATTAGGAGTGCATCTCAATGGGATGGTTGGGCTTCTCTTCTTTAATTGCCCCTTGTGACTATATATAAATATTCCTTGTTGGAGGAGGGCAAACATTAATCTACATTGTATCACTCTACTGGATTAATCTTCCTAAACACTGCTTCCTGTCTCATTTGGCATGACTCATTATCTACACTGAAATTTCCAAGTCTTGTTTTTTAAGATCCTTCATTGATTGGTATTGTTTTTCCTAGACAACATCCTCCCCTATGACGGTCTACCAGGTTTGTATTCCAGTCAAACTTTCCCCTCACTACTCTCTCTCCACACACTGGGCCACGGAGGTGGTGCCTGCCCTTCCATGGCACAGTGCCTGGGTTTATTCTCTCCACTTCTGTGTCTCCTGCCCAGCACGCAGCTCACCTTCTGCAAAGCATATCTGAATGCTACCACTCTATCTCTGATTTCTTCCTGTTTTTTCTTTTCTTTGTTCTGACCTTATAGTCTTTATTGTATGTATGAGTTATGTACTGAGCCTTACTCCTCTATCATTAATTGTATATCACATATAATTTAATCTTACTGTACATGCTTTTCTCCTGTAATTGTTTCATGTCTTCTCAGCCGTAATTTGTTTCTATTATCTGCTTTGCTATGAGAAGTAGTATGATCTTTCCCATAAGCCTAGAGATTTTTTGCACTGACAGGAATCAGAAGGCTAACAGTTTTCAAGCTCATAACATTGATTTTTTTTTTCATTTCTACTGATGCTGAAAAGAGGTAGACTGACCTTTTTTGTGACAATAAGGAGGCTATAGATCAAATACCTGGAAGACTATATTTGTAAGAATGGGATAGAAGCACTTTATAGATTAAGATTTTCAAATGGCTTTCACCCACCAACTGAGCTAATCAAGATCTGGACTTTCCTGGAGGAAGACAATTCTTCCAATTCTTGGTTTCCAGAAAATCAACAGCTACCAAATGGCAGTCTCAAGTATCTGTCCTTTCAGTCTCGATTTCTCTGATGCCTGTTCTTGCCAGGCCCCCTGACAAATCTAGGAACACTCTTTTTCTATAATGGGGAAAGTCAGTCACCTATCAGAACCACCACCATGTTTCACAGAGACTGCTTAATCCCCCAAGGAGCTCTACCTGTAGGCCGCAGAGCAGGTATCCTTGTACTCCTGGAGCTTCACACACACCATGTTGAGGAACTGGTCCGAATATGCACTCAAGTCATGCATCAGGTTCATGAGGTCTTGCACTGTCTTCTCCACAATGATTGTGCTCTGGAAATGAACAAAAGCAAACAAGGGGACAGAGAACTCATGAGAACATTATACCCAGGAAATGTGTAGAATAAGAAGGACAGAGAAAGATGTAACAATTCAAGACATTGAAGCTTTCCTAAGGGATATGACAACTAAAGATGTGTACTATATTCAACCACCAAATAAATACCTTACATGCTGCTCCTTCCCAAGATATGAGAATGACCTAGGATAAAAACTTTTCAAACTGAGGTCACACAGAATCCTTGAGATTTATAAGGTATTTCTGTAGCTTCTTTTCTCCTCCTCTTCTCTTCCCTTCCTTCCTCTCCTTCCTTCCTTTTCTCTTCCTCTCTTATGATGCTAGGATCAACCCAGGGATCGGCATATGCTACACATGCAAGGTAAGCATTCTATCACAGAACTGCTCATTCTATTAGTGCTCTTGTTCATTTATAGTTTTGATACAGGGTCTCAAGACCAGCTCAAGTTGGTCTTAAACTCACGGTCTCCATGCCTGAGCCTCTCAAGTGCTAGGAGTAACCACACAAATGACTATGCTGATGCTTCTCAATGGCTCTTAAGAAAAAAATAAAAACAACAACATTGGAAGCCTTAATATAGAGCTGTGCTTTGCAGATAGGAACAACCAAATGGCAAGCATCATACAAAGAAAAATTCTTTCATGATAGTTTTATTCCAAAACTATCTATTAGGAACACATCTAGAATATGTATTGTAGCTTTGCACATACACAACATATTATCTCACTTGAAATTCACATACTCTCAAAATTACCATGAACGTTTTAGGACTCTTAGGCATGTGAGGGTACATGCTTTAACCCAGACTTCTAAAAACTCTTACCTACCAGGTAGATCCCATAATCATTCTCCATTAAGATGGTGAGTAGGCTTAGAACACAAAACACAAAGCAAGAGCCTCAGGCTTTGCTCTTTTCACCACTGTCTGTCTTAGAATGAGGCCTGAGTTCCCCAGCCCACAGTTCCATCATTTTCTTAGGCCACCAGTCATAGTATTTTGCATTTTTGTTAGTCGACTGTCTATGATTGTAAAAAAAATAAAAGTAACTGAGATAATCAACTCATGAAGAGAAAAGTTTTATTTTGGCTTACCAGTCCTGTTGTTTTAGGCCATGGCAAGACAGAAATGTTGGGCCTAACCAAATTGCTCAACTCATGGCCCTGGAGGGAAAGAAGATGTCTCCAAGGGCTTAAAGACTTCCCACTAGGCCCCACTTCTTCCACCATCCATAGCTCCCAATAGCATCTCTTTGGGGAACAGCCTTAAACACACAGCCATGGGGAGGTGGGGGAGAGGGGCTACAATAGCAGTAGCCAGCAGAGTGCAGTCTCAGACTTATTTTAAAACTGAATTAAAATACTATCCAGAGGGAAAAATAATAAGCCTATGTTAAAGCTAGATACAGAAAGCATAAGGCAACAAATCAGTTTTGTATCTGAAAAGAGGCATATTCAATAAACTCTAAAGCTTTGATTAAGAAAAGACTGAGTTGTTTAAACCATTAGTTCATCCCTATTTCAAAAGGAGAAGCATTACACTGGAGTAAATATTAATCACATGCTTAGCAGTTTGGAGTCCTTCGATCAGCATCTAGTGTGTTGCATATTTATCTGTATAAAATTACACAGACTATAGCAGATCTAGCCATAAAAGCAAACATTAAACATACTTTTCAGGCTGACAGTGACCTATGAAAGAATCAAAGACATTTTATTTTGCTTCAATACAGGCTATGGATGGGCCACAGAACTTAGGCAATTTTTTTTTCCTGAAAAATAAAATGGACAAAAGCTTTTTTTTTTTTTTTAAAAAATAACACCACAAAGGATTAGCTTGGATTATGAGTGACATTTGCATTTTTATTCAAGTTTGTTAGGTTGTAGAGGTTTCTGTCTTCTTTTCCTTCCTTCTCTTCTAGCTCCAGTACAATAATTAGAAGGAGGGAAGGAGGTAGCATTATATTCTGTAAGGCAAACCTCACAGGAAACCAAATTACAGTCTCTATAGAATCCCCACAAGTTCAACTTCCTTTTCTGTATTGATTTTAAGATTAAAGCACTGCAGCTTCACCCTGATCTATAATCCTATTCCTCTGTATTTGTGTGTGAGTGACAGGAATTGATTCTGCCCAGCTATATGTCCCCACGTTACGAAGAATCTAAAATCCTCATCCTGATTCAGAACGCAGTCTATCCTACAACATGTGGACAGTAATTAAAGAAGGAGAGGAGAGTTCAGACATCCTAACAAAGCCTGCCTCAAATCTAAAGCACTGGGAGGAGATGAGCTGGGAGAATGTATGGAGGATGAGGAGAAAGGGCCTGGTTCTATTTCCAATGACACTACTGATAATCATCTCTGAGGCCATTTTGGTAGCCTCTTCCTTTCTAATGACTGCAATAAGGCCACTAATAGCAGAGGATAATTGGCTCACACCCCTTTTGTAGCCCTCATGACTCATGTGTTCAGTTTGTGTGTTGCTTTTTTGTAGAACTGCTCTCCCGCCATGGCAGCGTCTAGCCTTCTGCATGAGATGTCTACTTCTCAAGAGGGCCAGGGAATGTCATTTTCTTTTTGGCCATCTCCTATCTTCCCCTTTCTCCGTTTGTTTATACTTTCTCAGGATCTTTAGGATAACCTGGATCATTGAGGAACGTTAATATACAAAAATAAACCTCTCTCTGAGTGTCACTTATTTGACAGATGTCTTTGCATTTTGAAATCTCCCTGGGTGAAGGAGATTTGCTCCATTTACTGCAGCGCTTTGGGGGAACAAGAATGGGGCTGAGGGCATATGGAGGGGAAGGGATGACTGCAAACACCCCACTCTATCCCCTGGAGGTTAAGGTTTGGGAATGAACAGGAAGTATCAGCAGGAAATGATTAGAACGGCACAGTTTAATTCTAACCGTTGTGCTCAACACAGCGCCCATGCGATGCTGTATGATTACATACAATTTTCCAGCTATTTGGTTGGTTTACCTTGTCATGGTTGTACTTTGGGTAATCAATCACTACATTCTCTTCAAGGAAAATGACACTGCAGTTTGCAAAATGATGAGAATTTTTTTTTACAAGAAAGAAAAAAAAACATTCTTATTTTTCAAGGATTTATTATAGTTTCCAAATCAGTGATTCTGACAGATAAATGCTGAAAACATGAAATTTGTAACAAGGTCTTATCTATTTTTTTAAAAATTTATTTGGTCCCTTCAGCATTACAAATGATTTACTGACTCATTACTAATTTTGAAGTTTGCCAATGCTGAAAATAAGGACTCCATAATATGCAAAACTTTGATTTCATGCATTATATTTTCTATTAAGCACATTAAAATGACTGATATTCGTTTAGATGTAACTCAATTTGTATTTCTTGCAAACTATTAGCAGGTAATAAAGTTTGAGGATGACATAAAAAGTGAGGGGGAGTTAAATCTCAGGATAGCCAATGCCATATAAAAATTACTATAAATACATAAATGAGTAGATTTTTATTTCAGGGATATAATAGCAACAAGAAAAGCATCTTTTTGGTTCTGTACTTTAAAAAAATTAGTGAAGGGCTAATGGTGTAACCTGAGTGCTTGCCTAGAATGCACCAGGCCTTGGGTTTGGTCCCCAGTACCACAAAAACAAATGAAGATGATTTGATCTTTTGAGATCGAGTCCAAGGTTTGCCAAAATGATACTAATATAAAGATGGTTCTAAATTAAAATAATTTAGAAAAAACGGTAAGTTAAAGAAAACGGAAATGGTTTCTGTCCTAGAAGACTGAAAATCTTTAATATGCTAAGGACACTGTGAATCTGAAAGAGGTAGCTATAATAGTCACTGTTCCCATTAACTACTGAAATGAAACAAAATGCAGCGCTTTTTTTTGTTGTTGTTGTTGTTTGGTACTGGTAACTTGTTTTTAACTCTGAGACAAATGTTCTTTCCGGACTTTCTTACTTGGTTGGTGCTCTACCACTTGAGCCTCATCTCTAGTCTGGTATTTTGCTAGTTAATTAGAAATGGAGTCTCACAGACTTTCCTGTCCAGAATGGCACTGAACCATGATCCTGCAAGTCTAGGCCTCCTGAGCCACTCAAGCATGAGCTTTGGGTGTCTAGTCATAGTTCATCTTTTTTATATCAATTGAAATAGTGTTTCCAAAACATGGTTTGGGAAAGTTCCATGTACCTCTGGTATCAGTATTACTAATACTGAAGACCAGTGATACCCTTGGGAAACATAAACAGCACTGGCAGAAATGAGGAGAGCTCGGGGTTATCCCATCTCTCCATACTCTTCCCTGAATAGCAATCCTGGTAAGCTGTGGGCCTGGCTGCCTTCCTGTCTTTCTCTGTAGCTCCAATGAGCATGCTCGACCTTGCTCCAACCAAATTATGTGACTTGACATTCCTTGCAAGTACCAGGCCAATCCCTGCTTCCGTGCCTTGGTGCCTCCTCATCACCTTGCCTGGAATGTTCTTCCTACCTCACACTACTCATTTTTGCAGCAACACAAAGGTTAGCCTTATCAATGCAAATGTCTTTCTGGGCTCCAAACTCCCTTACTAAAGGATTTTAGCCTTGGCCCTAGATAGGGTGTGGTAATCACTGGTTTATTTGGCTTTCTCTTCCACAAGACTACATTCCTTTGACCAGTGACCATATCTCAAATCCTCAATACCTAGCCAGGAGTCAGACACATTACAGATTCTCTATAAATGCTTATTAACTGAGTTAATGTATAGCACATTGAGACAGAGTAAAAAGTCAAATATACAATTATAATGTTTAGCAGGGGTCACAAAACTGATTTGACAAAGTGGAGTCAGACCACAGCCCTCTTGTTAGTACAATTACTGTATCTTAGTTCTCAAGATTCTAAGGACTGAACATTTATTGTGGGATAATATCTTACATATGTCTATAAAAAATGCTCCTGATCGTATTGTTTTATAGTTTGTCTACCAATAACCATATTGCTATTTTAAAAGTTTTAAGACATAAATTTGTGATAAAAAACAACTTTTGTATGGAGAATGAGGTCTAAATGAATAATGAACATATAGCAGTATTGTTGACTACCAACAGATTAGAACTGTTTTAGAGAGGATGAAAGGGGAATTTAACTAATTAAAAAATATATGTTAAATAAATAGCTTCTCTGTGTTAAATATTATGTGATCTATAGGAAGCCTAATAAGAGTCTTACTCTCCAACAACCTTAGATGACTAGACAAGTTCATAGATCAGTGCTACATTAACATCAGTGCTACATTAACATTACACAGTAGAGGCACAGGAAATGAAAGAGTGAATGGGACTGGGGTCAGTAACTGGAGAGAGTGGTGAGAAACAGAAATCTACAACTGACTTGAGTCCTAAAAGGCAAATAGTGATTTACAGGCTGAACAAGGTTGAAAGAGAAATACGTCAGGTCAACAGAGCAAACGAACAGGAAACTGTATGGAATCCAGGGAATTTCAAGTAGTTGTTTGAATCTGGGGTGAAGGGTGTGTGTGAGAGACAGTGAGCTGAGAAAGGCATCATACATTAATCTTGTCAGAACATATATACCTATATACAGGCCTGAACACTTTTAATTCCTTCTTTTCCAGAAAGAAATTATAATTAATCCAATTTGATGTCACTAATCACTAGATGACCCATTTCAAGTACAGAAGATAATTTCAGAAAGGTGTACTGTTCAGAAGAGATGAATATAATTATATATTAGAGAAGGAAAACCATTCTGAGGCTCTTCATCAGGCTAAAAAAAGGGCGAGGTAGGCTATGTAAAACAGGTTGAGAAGAAAAGGCAGTATAAGAGATTATAACATTTGTTTGCCCATTGAAAACTTAGAAATGCATGGCAAATAAATTATCAATTATATATTTTAACCATTTTGGGGAGAGGTCATTAATGGTTGAGTAAAAGCTACGTCTAGCATTTCTTACTAGTAGAGTTAACTTTCTCTCTGTCTGTGTCTGTCTGTCTGTCTGTCTCTTTCTCTCTCTCTGTTGGTACTGGGGTTTTCACTTAGGGCCTTGGTCTTGATAGGCAGGCACTTTACCACATGAGCCATGCTCCAACCACATTTAGAATATGGGTAATTTTCAGATAGAGTTTCATGGTTCTTCCTTGGGGTTAGCTTCAGACATTCCCTTCACATAGCTACAATTATAGATACATAACCCCATACCTGGCTTGTTTGATGAGATGGGGTCTCAACTACTTGTTTTTCCTAGGCTGGCCTTGAACAGTAAAATCAGATCTTCCTAAGTAGCTGGGATTATAGGTATGAGCTACTGAACCCTGACAACATTGGGTTTTTTATGAGATTTGAAGCTTTGAGATTTTATATTCCAAACAAAACAACAGAAAGCCAGTCTACAATACTTGTATGTAATTAGACTCTGAGATCCCGGGGGGGGGGGGTTCTTTCTCTAGCTGATATTAGGCACTAACAAAAAAAAAAATCTACAGGCATTTATATTTCAAATCAATGGAACTCTGTATCCTAGACCAAAGGATACCCTGGACAAATCTGACCAAGTCTAGAAACAAAGTGAGACATATGCCTTAAAACAATATTCAACAATATTCAAAGAATGGTAGCAAAATTCAGCACTTGGCAATGTAACAATAAAACCATATGTCCTGCCTCCAAAATACATAACAAGGAGAAAAATCAGTTAAAAGAAATAGACCAAGAAATGACATGGATAACAGAACCAGCCAACATGATTCTATGTAAAAACAACAACAACAACAACAACAAAACATAAAAAGAAAGCCAGTGCTCATGGATCATACCTGCAATCCCACTACTTAGGAGGCTGAGATCTGAGGATCACAGTTCAGAAACAGCCCAGGCAGGAAAGTCCATGAGACTTTTATCTCCATTTATCACCAAAATGTTGGAAGTACAGCTGTGGCTCAAGTGGTGAACACTAGCTATGAGTGATAAAAAAGCTCAGGGGCAAGAGACAGGCCCTGAGGTTAAGTCCCAGAACTAGCACATACACGTGCACACACACACAGGCGTGTGCATGCACACACACACACTCTTAATGAGAAAAAACCCCCACATGAATATAAGAATAATTGAAATGGAAAACAGCAATAGAAACCACTCAAGATAACACACAAATGGGAATAAAAAGAGATGGGAAACCAAAAGTGTCAATGAATTATAAGACAATATCAAGCCACTAATATGTAACTGGAATTCCTGAAGAAACAAAGAAAATATAATGAGATGCAGTGGCTATAGACTTTTCAAATTTGATGAAAAGTACAGGGCCACAGCTCCAAACAGGCAGCCAGCATAACAGCAAGAGAAGTTGCTGAAAACCAGTGGTAAAAGATTAAAAACGAGGAGGAGGGGGAG
>NW_012267272.1:2388401-2417110 GCF_000151885.1 Dipodomys ordii | reverse complement strand
GGAGGGGGAGGGGGAGGGGGAGGGGAGATAGGAATGGAATGAGATTTGAAAGGAAAAAAAAACAAATTCAGGCCTTTTGATTCTCAGGTTGATGTTCTCTTTACTAGCCTATTTTGCTCCTCATCTGATGAAAATGGACTGGCATAAACATTGGGGTGGCCTAGAGAAGGGAGAATTTAGAGCCAGGGGGTGACCATGGCCTTAGCAGAAGAATGAATGGCTTGCACAGTGATGGCAAGAGGCAAAGGATCTAACAGAGAAAAAATGGAATGGACACAAATAAAAAGGAGAAGGAAGGGGCCAGATAAAGGGACCAATGAAGAGAAAGGTGGCTCAGGGATCCTTCTCACTCTGAGACTTCTCTCTCACACTCACCACGATGGCATCTACCGGGTGCCAGAGCCGAAGGGGTCTTCGTCACCGTGGAGCTGATGCCAGCTCCATGATGAGAACTAGTATGGATCCTTGAAACGTGGCCTTGCTACAGATGGTGAGAACAAAGCTTTTTCTTTGCAAGATAAAAAATACTGTGAAAAGATGGCTAAATTAGCTTCAGAACAACAGAAGAAAAAGTGTCCAATTCAGTTTAAAGAATGATCCAGAAATTATGTTAATCATCCCACAAAGTAGCAAGGGACATTTTACTTCCAAGTTCTTCTGGAGAATAAAGACAAAGGTGAGCTTCTGTCAACACCCCCTCGGAGTCTAAGAAAAGAATGAATAATCCAAGGTCTCATTCTGACAGTGAAGGTGAATATTGCTTCCAACTGAATGGGAGGTGATGGGACTGTATGGGATTATAAAGAGAAGTAATGCAATCATGTTCAGCAAAATGGTTTGAACTCAGAACACAGTAATTTCAGCTCTTGCTTGCAACGAAACACTTCCACAGGAAACAAAGAGAAAAAATAAGTGACTTAAAAGAGGAATACTTGAAGCTTACAGCAGTTCAAAAATGTTAACCTCTCACAGATCACGGTAGAAGCCAAAGAGAACAAAACCAGATCAACAGACTTTGCAGAAATTATTTAGAGAGCTTTCCTTTTTTCCAAACTTAAACAACTTAATCAACCATATAAAAACGTGTTTCATAAATGGATGCCACATTTACAACACAGATTCCACACAGTGTGCTTTGTGGTTTAGGTTCTATGAAAGATTTCCTGGAGGGTTTTGAACCATCAGCCCATGAGATTACATTCATAAGGCTCCCTTCCTGGAATTAGGGTAAAATCTAGCTTCAATTACATTAACAAGAAATGCTTCATCATAGTGGTACTCTCTGATATGTGGAGAACCAGCTAGATGAGATAATAACCAAATCGAAAGAGATCCCTTCCTTCTTGCTCAGTTTGAATAGCCAGACAAAGAGAGCTATTAAATGATTGGACAGCTGTCATCTTTGGGTAACATGCCTTACAGCATCTATTGATCGCCTCTATGGTCCCTGAGTAGGCTAAAGCAGAGCCTTTTTTTTTTAATTGAAAAGGTGATGAGCTGGGGGTTACAGTTATATAGGTAAGGCAATAATTACATTTGTTACCCCATCCCTCTTTATCTCCCACTTACCCTTCCGCTTCCCCACCCCAGTTGTAGTGTTTATATCCAACATAGTGTCAAGTGAGTATCAGTGTTGCTGTGGTTCATCTGTTGTTCTGCTGTTTGTGATTCCCTTTCACATATTGCATTGTCTAGTATGCAAAAACCAAGGTACAAAAAACTAAGAGAAATGAAGAAAGAAAAACACAACAGAGGGGAAAAAACGAACTTTATACAGGGTCTAATGAGAACCTTATTTCCATAAGTTGTAGTTCATGTTAATATGCTTCATTATACGTGGACTTTTGCACTAGACACTTGGGTTGTTGAAATCCCCTGTTAAGGATATCGTATTCATAATCTAGTTCTTAAAAATGAGGGAAATCATATGACCTATTTTTCTTTGGATCAGGCTTACTTCTCTTAATATAACTTTTTCCAAGTCTTTGCATTTCCTTATGAATGCAACAATGTTCTTCTTTCTGATGGAAGTATAGAATTCCATTGTGTATATGTACCACATTTTCTTGGTCCATTCATTTACTGAGGGGCATTTGGGTTGGTTCCATACCTTGGCCATAGTAAATAATGCTGCAATGAACATCATTGTACTAGTGGCTTTAGTGTGGCCTTGTTTGTGGTCATTTGGGTAAATTACCAGAAGTGGGATTGCTGGCTCTATGTGTAGTCTTTTGAGGAATCTCCACACTGCTTTCCAGAGCAGTTGAACAAGTTTGCAATCCCACCAACAGTATAGTAGTGTTCCCCTTTGGTTACATTCCCACCAGTATCTGTTGTTAGATTTCTTGATAATGGCCATTCTAACTGGTATAAGGTGGCATCTCAATGTTGTTTTGATTTGAGTTTCTTTTATACCCAGAGATGTTGATCAATTCTCCATGTGTCTCTTGGCCATTTGTATTTCCTCTTCAGAGATGTTTCTCTTAAGGTCTTTAGCTGGTGTTTCTTTGGGAGTTTGTTTTTGGGGAATTTAATTTCTTGAGCTGTTGGTATATTTTAGATATTAGACCCTTGTCTGTTGAATGGGTAGTGAAGATCTTCTTCCAGTTTGTGGGATTTTGATATATTTTGCTAGCTATGTCCTTTGCTGTGCAGAAGCTCTGCAGTTTAATGCAGTCTCATTTATCCAGACTTTTTTTGATTTGTTGTGTCTCTGGGTCTTTATTAAGAAAGTTTCAACCTGTGCTAAGGAGATCTAATGTTTCTCCAATTTCTTCTTGTAATATTTTCAAGGTGCTTTTACCTCGAGGTCTTTGGAGCTGATTCTGGTGCAGGGTGATATATAAGGATCTAACTTTAGTTTTCTGTATGTGTATAGCCAATTCTGTCAGCACCATTTGTTGAAGAGGCTGTCTTTCTTCCATCCTATTTTTTTGACTCCTTTATCAAAGATTAGGTGGCTGTAAGTCTGTGGGGTCATTTCCAGGTCTTCGAATCTATTCCATTGGTCCTTGGGCCTGTTCTATTTTGCGTACTATGGCTTTGTAATAGAGGTTGAGGTTCAGTATTGAAATTCCTCCAGCATTGTTCTTCCAGGCAGAGCTTTTAGAACTAGCTTTAGTGTATGAAGATATTATGTACAGGTTTTTTTTGTTTTTTTTTTTTTGGTCAGTCGTGGGGCTTGAACTCGGCGTGAGCGCTATCCTTCAGCTCTTCAGATCAAGGCTAGCGCTCTACCACTTGGGCTACAGCACTACTTCCAGTTTTCTGATGGTTTATTATAGATAAGAGTTTCACAGACTTTCCTGCATGGCCTGGATTTGAACCACTATCCTCAGATCTCAGCCTCCTGAGCTAGGATTACAGGCATGAGCCACCGGTGTCTAGCTATGTACAGGTTTTATACAGAAGAAGCCTATAACAATTTTCTCTGGTTAAATAATGCAGATGTCTACCACAAGTTCCCTGACAAGTCTTATTAAACCTTATTCCTAAAGTAAGGGGTATTTTCAGGCTACTAATAAACTTCCAGCTACATAACCAGATAATCTTCCCTGTATTGTCTTTTAAGTATTTTTACCAGCAGTGTTGGGAGAGATTCCATGTTAATAGTGAGATGAAACCTGGGTCTAGTTAAGTGAATTTAAGGATTATTCATTTGCAAGAATAAAAATAGTAAGTGACAGAATACCATATTTATTGATTCTTGTTGATAATTCTTGGAAAAGGAAGAACAAGAGGCTTGGAGGTCTCCTTAAACCTTCCATGGAAGGAAGGGCTGCTCGCCAGCTGCCTTTCCTCTAGTGGAATGTTTTGTATTTATATTCAACATTATTTCTCTAGCAGATACATAATACCAGGAGAAGGGAGTATATCAATTAGAACTTTCAATTAGCCTGGGTAATTTATCATCTCTAGTACTGTGCAGTGCTCAGTCAATATTTGGCAATATGTATTTTAAAAGTTCTCTTATAGTAGATGTTAACTATTCTTACTTTTTAAGGACTTGTTAGTATTTTCTTTCTTTCTTTCTTTTTAATTGTGAAAATACCATACAGAGGGGTTACAATTACATGGGCAAGGTGATGAGCACATTTCTTATCAAGCATTGTTGTCTCCTCCTTTGTTTCCCCTTCCCATCCCGTTTTTCAACATAACGACTTGTACATCTCATTGTTGCAATGGATCCACCTGTATCCCTATTTAAACAATTTGTTTTTTCCCTTCCCCTCCACAAATTATACCAACATCAAATACAGTGAAAACAGGGGTTATACCGTGGGGGAGGGACATACAAAGCAACAACAAAAAAATCATAAATATGTTAGAAACAATCGCAAGAAAAAAAATATTTGAACCCTTGTCTTGGGGTTCATTTCACCTAACATCAACTTATCTGACCTTTTGTGCTTGTCTCAGACATATACTAGTTATTGCAAATAAGGGAAACCATGGGACCTATGTTTCTTTGGGCCTGGCTTACTTCACTTAATATATTTTTTCCAAGTCTTTCCATTTCCTAACAAATGGGGCAATGTCATTCTTTCTCATGGAGGCACAGAATTCCATTTTTGTATATATACCACATTTTCTTGATCCATTCATCTACTGAGGGGCATCTGGGTTGGTTCCATATCTTAGCTATGGAGAATATGCTGCAATAAACATAGTTTTGTGTTGGTAGCTTTAGTATGGTCTTGTTTATGATCATTTGGGTAAATGCCCAAAAGTGGGATTGCTGGGTCATAGGGGAGCTCTATGTAGAATCTTTTGAGGAACCTCCATACTACTTTCCAAAGTGGTTGAACAAGTTTACACTCCCACCAAGAATACAGTAAAGTTCCTTCTGTCGACATCCCCTCCAGCATCTGTTGTTATTAGAGTTCTTGATTATAGCCATTCTAATTGGGGTGAGGTGGTATCGCAATGTTGTTTTGATTTGCATTTCTTTTATGGCTAGAGACATTGAGCATTTCTTCGTGTGTCTATTGGCCATCCTTCTTTCCTCTTCAGAGATGTTTCTCTTTAAGTCTTTAGCCTACTTATTTATTGGACAGTTATTTCTTTGAGGATTTGTTGTTGGAGAATTTCTGTTAGTACATTACATTTTGAAAATGTAATTTTACCTGTTGTCTGGTGTGTGGGACTCATTGAGCATGACAGAAAAAAAAGTAGACAAGTTGGGTACCTAGGATTACACTTGTAATCCTAGCTACTGAAGAGGCTGAGATCCGAGGATCACAGTTCAAAGCCAGCCCGGGCAGGAAAGTCTGTGAGGCTCTTATCTCCAATAAGCAACCAGAGAACTGGAAGTTGCACTGTAGCTGAAGTGGTAGAGTGCTAGCCTTGAACTGAAGAACACACAGACAGCCCCCAGACTCAGAGTTCAAGCCCCAAGACTGACAGAAAAAAAAAAGGTAGGAAATCTCTTACTATTTCTGAGACAACAAAAGATGGAGAAGTAGATGTTCTAGCTTTCTCCTTTTGGGTTCAGGATATATAACAGCAAGTGGAGCAATCACACTGGTCAGTTGGAATAGCAGGGCAAGCATAACTATATATAGGATAGAGGCCTAAACATGAACCAATAGAACATGATATTTGGAACCATTGGTATCTGTACAATGTCACTGACCTTCATTATACTAATAAAAAGCCAGACAAGAGAAATAGTCCTGAATTATATTTTGGAAATTGTTTTCGATATAGAAAATAAAATATTATTCTTATATATTGACTTATTTTTCTTTTGTTGAATAATATGTAGGTTGAGTAGTGCATTAGTATCTGGCTGTGAATTCACCTTGATTTCTTAGTCAAGTAGATCTAAAATGCACTGTAGAATATTTCAATTTCTTTCCTTAAGGGGACAATTTGAAGCCTCCTAAAGGTTTACATGAATGATTTGTCTTAAAGGATCAGAGGAAGTTAACTTTGGCCCTCGTTGAAGTATACAGTTGAAGCTTAGAGTCTTCACAAACTCCCTGAAATATTTCATGCCTAGAAGTGAAATTCTTCATTCAAATTTAACTATAATAAAATATGTATTACATCATGTTTTTTTTCACTGAAAGAAGATAAAAAGGTAAATTAAGAGTTTTGACAAAAACTAAGAGTTTCATGTAATGGCATTTAACCTTCAAATGTCAAATGTATTTCAGCTATTTGAGAGACTCAGCTTTGAGAGCTGAGGTTCGAAGCTAGCCCAGGGAGACGATTCCTAGATACTTTTGTCTCTACTTATTTCTGAAACCTAGGTCTCTTAATTCATTCAGAGCTGATGCCTAAGATGGATGGATAGACCAGAAGGGCCACTGAACTATTCACAAACAGGTTCAGGGCTAATAATCCAGCCTGTCTTGGAATTTATTTCTGAAATTGTACTTTAGTATCATTTTTCCATGTCAGGCTAACACCACTGTTGTAGCGTTTTCTAATACTCTTCTTCCTGTTTTTGAGAACTGAGACTACTTTGCAAATAGTCAATATCCCAACAGATTGTGAGAAAACGGAGCAGTCATTATCTTCCCTCTTTCACAGCAAGTCTAACACTTAACAGCATTTCCAGGAAGGAGGGTAACACTTAGGCAGAGGATTCGAAAGAACACCAGAACATCAAGCTGCCACCAATGATGGTCGGAAATGGTTTTTTTTTTTTTTTGACATTTCTAATTTTTTTTATGCCACTCTGACTAGTTTATGTGATGTCAGAAAACATCTGTATTCACAGAAGGTCCTTTCTTTCAAGGTTATTCAAGCATTTTATCTGATCATTTTGGCCTTTTAAAGATTACAATGTCCTCTGCAACTTCCTTTAGGGTAATGCCCAAACCTCCCCATTCACATAGCAGAACCTTTGCTCACACTTTTTTGGTAGCCAAGGCAGGGGTTATTCAGCAGGAAGCTGGGACTACCCACACTGGGGCAGGATTCAGTAGGGAAGAGCTACAAATATATAAATCAACATGTCAGAGGAGGAAGTCCAGCTGGACCCAGTGGGAGCTGCATTCCACACACGCATTTGTTCCACTCTGTGGAGGCTCACCTGTCTTTGGTGGCTCACACCATATAATAATCAATTATGCTGACAAGTTTCTCTACAAATTGTTTCAGCCTCAGTTCCCTGTATGCTCAGAGGTGAGAAACGGGGCCCTCAAAGGAGGAGAATGAGCATGAGCTAGGATTCCAGTAAAATAGAACATATGGAACTGTTTGGGGGAGAGAGCACACAAGGAAGCATGCAAGCAAGCATAAACACGCACAAGGGAAAATTGGTTCAAGGCTAGGGATACAGTTCAGATATGCTGCATACTGGGAGTGACGACTAATGACTTTTAAGTAGTTAGTTGTAAACCCAGAATTCTAGTTCACTCCAATAATACATTTAAGAGCTCTGTAGGATCTTGCTATGTTGAGCCAAATAGAATGCACTGCAGGCACAAAATCACCTAAGTAGCTAACAGGAGCATGGCTCTCCAAAAATGGCTTAAACACTAACTGATGTAGGGCTGCTGAACCGTCATTCTCCAATTCTTCATTTGCAAGGGTTAGGATTTTCTTCATGAACCATCTCCAGTCCCCACTCTAAAATAAACTTAGGTTTTAAGTCACTTTTCTAAGTTTAGGATATGAGTCAGTCACACTTCGCTTTCCTAGATTTCAGTTAAGGAAGCCCATTGGTCATAAGAAAAGGGCTGATGTGAGTTTGGATATCCCCATAATATATTATGATGGAACTAAACCCCACAGCATCCCACCAGGCTGGTGTGAGAGGGACAGTAATAGAAACATCCACAAAGGCCCAGGAAGGCAGTGATGAAAATCAGAATCATTGAAGCTTTGGTACATTTCCTTCCAAGACAGTCTCTTCACACAGGAAACATCTCCATCTCTGGAAAGGATACAGCCAATACTTAGAAAGTGCAATTATTTCCAGATTTTTGTTTTACCAACAAGGGAAAAGGCTAGACTAACACACATCCAACCTTTTATTTTATGAAAAGATGCTTGAGACAAAATAAAATGTAAAACAGATAATTAGCATTACTGTACTCCCAAAGGTATGAATGTTTTAACTCCAAAAAATAGAAAAAAAGAGGAAAAACCCAGTTCTGCCCAAGAAAGCTTTGTAATCACACACAGACACACATACAGCCTTTTACTACAGCCTTTTACTGTGGATAGCTTAAGAGACATTCTACTTCATGGTCCCTACTTTATTAACTCTTTGTGGATCACAAGTTAGCCTGTTTGGCCTCTCAGTTGGCTGGCCTGCCTTGGGGATCATGGCTCTAAAAAGGAGGTGTTAGTAACAGAGTCCAAGTTTTGAAGATTACTATGACTGATGACACATATGCCTAAAGAGAAAATTGTTTGAGACTGGGTGGTATACAAGAACTCTTGCTTTTCAGTTGTCATTACACTAAACCTGGCTTCCTATTTTCTAGTTTCCCGTGAGAGACTGTGGAAGCAAAATAGGCTCATGTGATTTGAAAAGTAGGAGAAATAAAGTGCACAAAGACTCAGCTGTTATAATTTTATCTTGGAGTTGTTAAGTATAAATTTTCTAAAATACAAATTAGCACAAAATCCCAAAGTATTAAATAAAAAAATTGTTCAACAACTTTTTACTGTGGGTAACTTAGGAGGAACTTAAAAAAACATGCAGATATAATTTGAAAAGTAAACTCTAATGATTCATAAAATTACCACAGTTTCCATGTAACTGGAAACAATAGAGCCCACCGCAAAATACAGGCAGAGTGTTCAAATCACTTTAATGGTTTTTTTTTCAATTTTTTTTCTTTTAAACTCTTGGCTTCTTTTATCATGAGGAGTCTTTCTTCTTTTTTTTTTTTTTAATAAATGAAAAGTAGAATGTCCCGGTTGCCCATTTTCTTCTTTTATTGTTTCCCTTTTGTTCTAAAAATGAGGGCAAAATTAAGTCCCTAGATCACTAGAGATTTCCAGATGGTCAGACAAATGAGTACGTTGGCTCCTCAGCTTGCGTTTTTCATAGATGTGGACACTCATCTCTCACGCTGTCTCCATGGCTCTTGCTCAATACACATTTGATTCAGCCTAAGTACCTTAAATATGTGACAGATTTCTTCTTTGAATGAAGACCAAAATGGATTTAGTTGCTAAAATCAAAGTATAAATTCTCTCATTAGGGAAATATTCCTTTGGGCGTAAATATTCCTTTTGGTACAGTGCTTGTCTCTCATAGGTGGGGATCTGGGTTCAACCTCCAGTGTTAAATAAAAAGGGAAAATGGCCCTTTATTTGTTTCTACATCTATTTGAAGGAAAACATTAAAAGTTCATGTCATACATGTTTTAATTTTTTTGCAGAGTATTCTGAAATATATCTGTTTTTCCCCTTATTTCTTCCTCCCTCCCCATAAGCATCTTCTCCTGTTTTATTTCATCTACTCTTTTCCTAGATCCCTGACACTACTGTTTTCATTGGCCATTTTCTTCTTCAGTTATTTCACATGTTCCTTTATTGCTGTCCTTTTCATCCTAAACACTAGCATGTAATAAGCTCATGGGGAGGATAACAACTGCTTACTTTATTAAATATATGTGTACCAATTGCTTACCATTATCTCTACGTCATAGGCAAAACTGACACAAAAACTGTTGAGTAAGATGCCCAAGATGACGTGACTTAGAGGGGTGCAGCAGGGCTAAAAGTCGTGCAGGTCTCCAAAGGAACTGCTCTTAACTACTAAGAGGAAGAATGCTGAGGAACAGGGAGAAGCAATGGAGGGGGTACAGAAAAGTGAATGGCAGAGTCATAGATGGAGGGGCAACTAGGAATGGTCATGAATATAGAGTAGAAATCTGATCCTTAAGCTCACTAGAGCTGTAAAGTGGGCATGAATGGCCTTGGAGGGAATTCTTGCATCTAGACAGTAAATGGAAACTTGGGTGGCTCAAGGTCATTGGCAGCTGGTGGGAGTAGAAGATTAGAGCATGACTAATTGGTTGTTGCTGGTTATTTGTTAATGGAGCTCTGAGGAGATGGAAAAGTACTGGTTTATAGAGTTTGCTGAACTTTATAGAGTTTATCATGGAATTTAAGCAGCTGAATTTGGAGAAGAGATCCACAGCAATATATTTTGTGATACTGTATTGCTTTGAGCTGTACAGTGCATATGGATACCCTTGATAGCAGGACCTGGAGTAAAATGTAATAAAAGAACAGCACAATTGAGTGTACTGGAGAACACTGAGTACACTAAGAGTACACTGACACTGAGTACCCAAATATATAAATTCTCAAGTAAATGAAGATAGGTCTAGACATTTGATCTTCAAACATGTGATACTCATGACCACAAGGAAATAAACACAAAAGGAGATAAAGAGACGAAATGGATGGAGAAAAGCAGAATACAAACTGCACCTGAATGAGTGGAGAAAGAGGTCTGCTATGAAAGAGCATTCACAAAGTGAAGTCCGGAGTAGGGTTGACTCCATTCTCTACCCCGAGTCCAGCTGTGCATGCCATCCACTCTCCATTCACTAAGCCAGGTCTTGCACCTTCTTACCCTGTTCTCAGGAGATGTTTTACTCATGGAAAATAATCAGAGATCAAAAAAGAATAGAGAGGGGCTAGGAAGGTGGCTCAGTGGTAGAGTGCTTGCCTTGCATGCGTGAGGCTCTGGGTTCGATTCCTCAGCACCACCTAAGAAAAAAGAAAAAAGCCAGAAGTGGCGCTGTGACTCAAGTGGTAGATATAGCGCTAGCCTTGAGCTGAAGAGCTGAGGGACAGCGCCCAGGCCCAGAGTTCAGGCCCCACGACTGGACCCCCCCCCAAAAAGAATAGAGACTGTTTCATAAGATGACACACTTTTGGTGAGTCATAGAATAAACTGTGTAAAGAGAAATGATAGCTGGGGAATTTAATGAAGATAATGAATGCATAAAGCTGCGTATGACACTGAAGAAAACATGCATGGGAAGCATTGATATAGACAGAAGAAAAAGTCAACCATCACAGGCAACTAGTAACTTCTGGAGCAGACACCAGGCTTTAAGTCCCAGGGTTTCCCCAGAGCCAACCATAGAGACCATCACACTCTGGAAGGACTTTCCACTAAATGGATTTCTATGGTGTAGTGAAAATTCTAAGCCTGTCACCTGGGGCCTATAATCCTAGCTACTCCGAAGGCTGACATCTGAGGACTGAGGTTCAAAGCCAGTCCAGCCCAGGCAGGAAAGTCTGTGAAACTCTTGTCTTCAAGTAACGACCAAAAAGCCAACAATGGAGCTGTAGCTTAAGTGGTAGAGCACCAGACTTGGGTGAAAAAGCTAAGGAAATGTTGTAGGCCCTGAGTTCAAGCCCCAGTAGCAGCACAAAACAAACTAAATAAAAAACCCAAAATATAATTCTTGTCATTTGAGTCCAAAAAGTAGAGAGGTGTATGAAAGACAAAATAAAATCCTTGAACAGGGAAATATCCTGCCTTTTAGTGGCAGGAAAATTATTCCCCAAAAGAATGTACATTTAAAATTTTTGACTCCCAGCACTTTTTACTAAGTGTAGCATACTAAATAGAATTTTATCAAATGCTTGTTGAATTGAAACATTAGGGCAAGATCCATCTCATTACTTCAAACTGTCAAATAATGGGCTGTTTTGCTAATTGACACCTGAACATATAATTATAACTGGCAACCCTACATAGCAGAGCACCTTAGGTCGAAAAATCAGCTAGCTTCCAGATCCCAAGTGGCAAGCTATGGACTGAACTGAAGTTAGTTAACACAGTTCTCACTTTTATAATTGCAAAGGAAAGCACAGCTGTGAACCTTGGTTGGCTTTGGTAAAGCCAATAGTGATATGGAGGTCCTTTTATTGGAGTGAATGCTGCTTTTGCTCCCAAGGTACCCTGCCTCAAGGGCTAAGAGTTTCCTGCTGTAATGTTCTAGTTTAGGAAGAGATTATACATTCTTGCTATAATTGATGTGATACAGTTTGGTTGCAGACAAGTAGAGGAAATGTCTGAAGAACCAGCCTCTCTTAAGCATCTTTTTCCTGAATAATCATTTAGCGAATATTTCTTGGAGCGACTACAAGTAGGCAAGCAATGGTCTCAAGAGATGAGACTAGAAGGAGTAAAAGAGTAACTTTCATTAATTACTTTCTCTATGCCAGGGATCATACAAACCTGGCCATAAGTTTGGTGTCCCTTAGGCATCAGGTATTTCATAGTACAGATGGAAGACTAGGAGCCTTAGGAAAGTTTAAGTTCATCATCCAAGAAAACATGGCTGGAGGGTGGTTGAACCTGGAGCTGGCCCAGGCTACTCTACTTCAGGCTTTGTTCTTCCATTATATCAAGCTGCAACTTAAATTACAAGTCATCAGGCCAGATGAAGGGCCATCATCTAGGTTTAATTTTCTAGAAAAAGCAGAAAAGAGATATACACAGGCCATACATACCATACCAGCTATGTATCAGGACCTGGATGCTATCATGACAACTTAGGATGTGGGTTAGACCTTTAAGAAGTTTAAGTGAAAAACAGGACCTTCATAGCATGGGTGGGAAGAAAGAAAGGGTCATCTCAGACACCATCGGGAAAAGGAAAAGGAGGCCTTCTGAGTAGCAGGTACAGGTAGCAGAAATGAGAGCTGTGTTGAGGGAAGAATTTAAGGCAAAGACAGCAGACTGAACAAAAACATCATATTTTCTCTTCCAAAACCTCAAAGAGATAACAGTGAGACTTGTCTAACAAAGACATAAACTTAACAAGGGCAGGAGGACAAGGGAGGGAAAACAAAAGCCACCCAGTTTTTGAAGGTGGAAAACAGTAAGAGAGGCAAGTGTCTCCAATGGTTAGCAGTAACAAAAGCTGAGAAGCCACCTGATATCTCTGAAATCCGAGTAGCTCCAGCTACATCTGGATGTAGAGGCAAGAGGGAAAGAATGGCTAATGAAGGAATTACCTGAAGGTGTATTTAAGAAGTATTCAGATTCTCAGACCTCTTCCAGAGTTGAGCAATTGTCTCTCCTTCACTCTGGCAAAATCCCTGAAGCTTTGTTCTCAGAAAAGAATAAAATAGAGCTTCTCTGGATCAAAAAATGGCAGGAAAGAAAATAAAGGTGTTCAGCAGATTTATATGTCAGATGCCTAGGCCTTTTTCCTCCCTTCTCCATTTGGTGTCCTGTATGCTGACAGCCAAGCCTCCAGAATGCACATTAGAGAATTTTCCCTAGTGGAGTCTTTTCCAAAAAGGATGACCTAAATATATACACATTGGAAGATTCCCAAGTGAATGGCTAGTTAAATCACAGAAGGTCTTACTCTGGTTGTGTGTGTGTGTGTGTGTTGTTGTTGTTGTTGTTTGTTTGTTTTGCCAGTCCTAGGGCTTTTTCTGTTTATGTGGTGTTGAGGAATGGAACCCAGGCCTTTATGCATGCTAGGTAAGCACTTTACCACTAAGCCATATTCCCAGGCCAACGGCCAGTTAAATCATCATGGCCCATGACCCCAGCCCAAGCCACAAAGTGCAATCCAAATAAACAAAATCTGACCTGAGGACCAATGGAATGAAGATCCAGAAATGAATCCACAGACCTATGGCTACCTAATCTTTGATAAGGGAGCCAAAAAACAGAATGGAAGAAAGATGGCCTCTTCAACAAATGGTGCTGGCAAATTGAGTAAACATGTATAGAAAAGGAAAGTTAGATCCTCCTATATTACCCTGCATCCGAATCAACTCCAAATAGATCAAAGACCTTGAGGTAAAAGCAGATATCCTGAAAATATTACAGGAAGGAATAGGAGAAATGCTAGGGCTCCTTGGCACAGGTTGAAACTTTCTTAATAAAGACCCAGAGACACAACAAATCAAAGAAAGTTTGGAGAAATGGGATTGCATTAAACTGCAGAGATTCTGCATGGCAAAGGGCATAGCTATCAAGATCAACAGAAAGCCCATATATTGGGAAAAGATCTTCACTAGACATACAATAAACAAGAACGTCATGTCTAAAATATACTTAGAGCATATACTAAATATACTTAGAGTATAAATATACTTAGAGTATATACTAAAATATACTTAGAGCTCAAAAAATTAAACAGCTGAAAAACAAATCCTCAACAACCACCCAATTAACAAGTAGGCTAAAGACGTAAAGAGAGACTTCTATGAAGAGGAAATAAGAATAGCTAATAGACACATGAAGAAATGCTCAACAGCTCTGGCCATAAAAGATATATAAATCAAAACAACATTGAGATTCTACCTTACCCCAGTTAGAAATGGCCTTTATCAAGAAATCTAAAAACAACAGATGCTGGTGGGGATTGGCCAAAAGGGAACACTTCTACATTGTTGGTGGGAATGTAAACTTGTTCAACCACTCTGGAAAGCAGTATGGAAGTTCCTCAAAAGACTAAACATAGAACTCCCCTATGACCTGGCAATCTCACTTTTGGGCATTTACCCAAAATACTACAAACAAGGCCATACTAAAGCTACTAGCACAACCGCATTCACTGCAGCATTATTTACCATAGCTAAGATATGGAACCAACCCAAATGCCCCTCAGTAGATGAATGGATCGAGAAAATGTGGTATAACTATACAATGGAATTCTATGCTTTTATCAGAAAGAATAACATTGCCCCACTCGTAAGGAAATGGAAAGACTTGGAAAAAAATCACATTAAGTGAAGTAAGCCAGACCCAAAGAAACACAGGATCCATGGTTTCCCTAATTTGTAATAATTAGCATATATCTAGGATAGACTTAGCAGAGGAGCACAATAGCTCAATAGCTATGTACATATGACCACATATGATGAAGCTAATCAAAATAAACTCCAAGATATGGAAACAGGAGGTTTTTGTTTATTGTTTTTCATGTACTGTGTGAAGTTAATTTTTTTTCTTTCATTCTTCCCCCCTTTGGTTTACTCCATTGTCACTGTATTTATTTTGGTACCCTGTATATTGTACATACATTTAGCTGATTTGGGGAAGGGAAGGCAAACAACAAAATGATGAGAAAAAGGACAAAGGTGAACCAATGCAATAGCGATACTCACAAGATGATATGTTGGAAATGAACTTTACAACTTGGGGGAGGGAGTTGGGTAGGAGGGAAGGTGGGAGAAAAACAAGGGAGGGGTAACAATGTTGGACAAGAAATACACTCACTGCATTTCATATGTAACTGTAACCCCTCTGCACATCACCTTGACAATAAAATTAAATTAAAAAAATAAAAGCTAAGGAACTCTTATTCTTGACATGTGAAACACAGAAAGACTATCTTTGAGCCAAAACTCATATAGAGCTATTACTAAAAATGTTTAGAATATTCTAATTTATTTCTAAGAAGAAAATCTTGTTTTTCAACTTTTGTGTCTTTAGCAATTACTTGATTACCAAATGGATGAAATATGCTCAAATACACACATTGAAATGAGAAGGCCATTAGCACTCATGTTTTAAACACCTCTTAGAATGCAGGGCGTCAGTTATAGTCATCCTTTAATCAACTTAGTCAATTTGAATTTGCTCAGGGTTCTACCAAAAAGACGTGTTCTCCCAAAGGACGTGTTCTTTTTCAATATACAACCTCAACCTGTGAGGTTTTCAGAAATTGGTCTTTATTAGGGTTAAGGAAGTGAGTGAGTCAGATTTGCCTTTGCTACCGTCTAGGTCATATCATGTTTAAATGAACGTAGAAGCTAAACCCAACTGTGATGGGAAATGTGGGGAGAGGTGAGCCCCAAGTTAGCTTTCTACTAACTTTCCCTATGTGAAAAAACAACAACAAGTCTTTGGTTCAACAGAAAGAGAACCACAACTTTCCTTCCTGCAGGTGGCAATCTTTTAGCTGGGTCTGGGACAGAGGGAGCAGGGCTGCTCAGTGAGATGGTGGGAGAGTTTGTTCACTTGGATTAAAAGGCTGATGTCAAAGTGACAACACCAAACATCCACTGAATGTTGACAGTACATGTACGTTGAAAACTGACCTAGAATTTATTTAATCCTTGCAGAGTGTTGGGAAGAAGGTACAACTGTCATGTTATAAAACAGAAAATGGAGGCCCAGAAGGGTAGGTATTGTGTTACAAGCTACACAACCAGTAAGGAAAATAAAAACAAAAACGGGAACTGAGCCAGGCAGTCTAGTCTGGTGCCGTCCAGAGCCTGCAGTGTATGGAGTGCTAGTGTGGAACATGCTATTACACAGGGCTGTAGAACACTGATGACAGGAGGTGTCACTGTCTGTAATGCTACCATCACAGTGGTCGAGGGCCAGTGCTTGAGTGGTTGGCCAGTAGAGAAACCTCAGTGCACTCTAAAGCAAGTAGTCTCAAAAGGATTCACACATGAACTGGGATGGACAGAATCTGTTTCAGTGTGGAGAGAGCAAGTACATTTCCGTCTTCATTAGAAACTGCATATGCCTTGCAAAGCTGTACAACTAAGCTTTACATGGTAAATTATTTGAGGTGATGGAGGGACTCATTAGCTTGATTGTGGTAATCATTTCACAATGTATACATATATCAAGTCATTAGGTTGTATACCTTAGCTATATATAATTTTTATTTGTAAATTATACTTCAATAAAAGTTGGGGGGGGGAAATCTCAAAGTTTCAGAGCCCACAAGCTCTCAGATCCAGAGAGGAATCAAATGAGCTCAATTTTGAAAGAAAAGTAGATAAAAGATTAAATGGTAGTGCAATTGTCAAGGTTGAGCTTAGTGGAAGCTCAGTGCCTTAGATGAAGCTGCCTCCACTGAGCAGCCTTTGTGACAGAGTGCCTGTCCCCCGGAACAGAACAGTAGCCTCGTCAGCAGGGCCTCTCTGGCCAGTCTTCTAAAATTTTTTTTTTTTGGGTCCAGTTGTGGGGCTGAACTCTGGGCCTGGGCACTGTCCTTCAGCTCTTCAGCTCAAGGCTAGCGCTCTACCACTTGCTTTTTGCTTATGTGGTACTGAGGAATTGAATCCAGAGCCTCACGCATGCAAGGCAAGCACTCTACCACTGAGCCACCTTCCCCGCCCCCGGCCAGTCTTATTCTTGCCAACTTCCTCCATGGTGCACGGTGGCAGTGAGGCGAACACCCGAGCCTCCATCCTTTAGCCTCCTGTCACTAACCATCTCTTTCAACCTGAGATACACAGGACCTTGCAAAACCTGAGCTGCCAATGTCTGGAACCCATTATGACTGAGGGATGTGGGGTGTAAGTGGGAGTGAAAAGTCTGGGGTTCACCCCTAGCTCTGCCAATGACTTGCCCTGTGACCCTGAAAAACCATCTAATTTCTCTCCATCTCGTATTCAAAACATTCACCTCACAGGACCGTTTCAGAGATGAAAGGGGATTCTATGACAAACCCCTGGCTCAGGCCACTGGCAGTCTTTATTAGTCCTCCTTCATCACTGTGGGTTGAATGAAAGTAATTCCCATGTAATACTGAGAGACCAGTGTAAGAAAGTATGCATACTGAAAATAGATGCCTTCGAGTTCACAGTGATTGGTCATCATTAGAGGTATTTAAGGGAGCAGGTAATACAAAATAAATATTTCTAGAGGACTGAATAGAAATAACCATGGGAATACAAAGAATGGGAAGACAGCATAATACAATCATATGTCATGGAGCCAAGCCTACAGCTCTTTTAGCGTCAGATATGGTCTTGAATTTTTGTATAAATCCGTCTTGGACTATGACAGCCCTACCTATGCTCCCCAAGAACCTGTAAACAAGCACATGCCACCATGCTCAGCTCATTTTAAGGTAGAGTCTCACTAACTTTGTGCCCAGACTGGCTTAACACTTGAATTCTCTACTTCTTTAGTAATTGGAATTACAGGTATGGGCTACCATGCCCAGACCTAGATTTCTATTTTTTTAAGATGAAAATTTAAAATTTAGTGAAAATAACTATCCAGAGATCACCTAAAGTGACCTCGTGAACAAAATTAATCAAGATAACAACTCTATTTTCATGAAATTTGTTGAAGAAAAATGTAAAGTGTTATATATATGACATATCCTTAAAATTACATACATGAATGACCACTATTCACTTTGTTTTTCAGGCAAGGATTTCCCAAATGAAATTCCAGTTCTTAAAAGGTGATTATTTTAAAGCAATACTTAATAAAAACAAAATCCAGTATAACTAATACTTTATGTCATTTATGTAATCTTTGTACTCCTGACATTGATGATTTTTCTAAAATATATTTGCCTATCTTTTGCAATGAAACGCATGTACGAACATAATGACTCACTACAAATTAATGACTTGTTATTATCAAAATTAACCTTTATGTTCAGCAACAAAGCCATGCCTCCAGAGGTTACTGTGACAGAGAGTGGTTTGCACCCCACTTAAGTGGCTCTAAATTGGCACGCAGTTTCATGATTTTATGTAGTTTTTCTTATACAGACTAAAAGTTATTAATGCTTTCAAAAAATGGTAGCAATAGATACCTACTGTTTTCAGTTCCTAAAATTATAAAGATGATGCTTTTTCATGTAATGGGAACAAGTGCTTACCTAGTAGGTTACTGAAAAAAATAATAACAGTATGAACAATCACAGAGATTAGCAAACATTTTCTAAATAAATACATTTGACTGAGGGCCTGTAGTTTCTGGTATAACCACTAGTTATGTAAATCAGAAGCTTCCATTTTACTTAGACTAATCCACTTTTAGTACTTGTTAATCAAATCAAGAGTGTCATTATGTTCTTTGAACACAAACCAGGTGTGTAAAAAAGTAATATGAATACTCTGATGAATAAGAAATGATTCATAATACAGATGTATTTTTCATATCACTGCATCGAATTCTAAGTTCACTGAAAGCAAAGCCAGATCCTGCTTGTTTTTGTACACCTCAGAGCATCTAACACTATGCCCTGTACATAGTTTAGTCATCAATAACATTTTCTCAAATAAGAGAAATGAAAGAGCTTCAGTAATATATTAAGTTTAACAACTGTCTTCAGTAAGGATGACAGTTGTACACATAGGCCACCTCTTCATCAAAACACAGCATGAGGAGGGCACAAACAACTTCAAGACAGACTGAGAAAGCAGAGAAGGAACCCAGGGGCTGACTACACAGCACTGGAAGAGAATGGAGCTCTTCTTCCACTGTCCCACGCCATCAAACGGGCTTGATGGAGAAGCTATCCAAGACTTGAGAATGTGCTCTCAGGAATCTGATCATCTGCTCTCTCTGTATTTTCATGGCATGAAAATGCTCATGTTCCATTTCTTATCTTGAGAGCAAATATCTTAAGAGAGACAAGGAAATGATGTCACAATGACCACTTTTCACTCTGCTATGAGTTGATATTTGGCCAATTATTTAATACTTAGAGCTACTGGAACAGTTTGCGAGTTGGAAAAAGCACTTAGTGTTCTGGCCAACTCATAAATTAATGAGTCTTCCTGATCCAAAAGGAGAAGTTCAGTGGAGTAAGAAGAGCACAGAATTAAGAGTTAGAAGAGCTGGCTACTGGATCCTAATCTACCACTTACTAACTAGACTAAGTCATAGTTTCCTTCGTGAAAAATGGAAGTCACAAAAAAGGTGATTGAGTGCATGATATACATAAAAGCAAGAGGGGAAAAGCCATGCACATAGCCACCAAACCCATCAACTTTCAAATTATAAGTCTATGGGCCTACTCCCATCAAGTTTCAGAGCCTGTGAACAAACAGCCGTCACAGTCATACAATGCTCTGTACTGGTTCACCATAGTTGTTTCTTAATGAAAGCAGCTATTAGAGAGGTGACAATAGAGACATGGGTAGAAGTCACCAAGGCACAAACTGATGAGCTTCCGAGAGTAAGTCCTAGAGTACACTCTAGAACTATCACGAGAAGATACACTTCTTATTTGTACTGCTATCACTCTCAACAGATCAATTAAAAAACAGCTCAAGGGCCACTTGGCCTGTTATGAACTCTGTTCCATCACTAGATTCCACTAAAAATGACGAGTATTGTACCTGTTGGTCACCAGTGCAAAGCTGTGAGTTTTTCAAGCAAAAAAGCTATTTTATATGACATAGCATCCTCTAATACAGCTTTTATTTGCATGGCAAGATGCTTAAATTAAATAAATATACAAACTACAAAACTGTTGTTGTCTGTGCTGACAAATTATCTAGATTCATGCATCCTTGCAATTACTGAGGCCCCCAGCCTGGCAACTGCTGTTGTAGATGTTCAATTTTTAATGGTTTTACTCATGTGTCTTTGCCCTACTATAATTTATCCTCATTAGCATAAATTTGTCACATCACCAAATGTTAACACATCAGAACAATTTGGAAGAAGTACTCTCCCTATATAATGTTCACTTCAGTTTTTGAAAAGGAAATATCTGTGTGGCTGGGATGTAGCTCAGTGCTATAGTATCTGTCTAGTCATGTGCAAGGCTCTGGATTCAATCCCCAGCAACACACACGTACATATCCTATATATGCGCATGTGTGTGTATATACATATGTGTGTATAAATAATACGTCTCTCTCTCTCTCTCTAGCTTCATGCAAATCTTGACTTCTTATGCATATCCCTGCAAATTTTAGAAACAGCCATGCAGGAGTTTCACAACTGGAAGCAATGAATTAGTTTAACTACAGGTCATCCTTTCTGATGTAATTAGTATTCTGTTAGTCAATCAATCAATCCAAGAAATAAAAATGTCCTGGGAATTAAACTCTTTTTACTGAACCAAAGTGGAAAAAAATAAGAAAATGTAAGGTCTGAAGTACACGAGCTAGTGTTGGTGAGAGACTATGGATCTCTAGAAAATTTCTAAAGGTACATCCATTTCCAGCTGTTCATGGAGAGCCTTCCTTGTGTTATGTCTTTTGTTTGTAATCAGCAGGCTTGGCCTAAGCAGAACTGTGAAAGAATTCCTCTGATATTACAGCTTTGCTTTGTTACCTTTCTATACTTTGACAGGCAATGTGCTTTCCCTTGAAACCAGTGTTTCTCAAAGTAGGTGCCCAAAAGCAACTTTCTTCAGAAAACCCATGGGTGCTTAAAAAGGTGGGCTCCCAGTTGGGCAATGATGGCTCATGCCAGTAATCCTAGCTACTCAGGAGGCTGAGAGTTGAGAATTGAGGTTTGAAGCCAGCCTAAGTAGGAAAGTCAGTGAGATTCTTATCTTCAATTAAGCACCCCCCCAAACAACAACAACAACAACCAGTAGAGTATTAGCCTAGAGGAAAAGAAGACAGTGCCTAGGCCCTGAGTTCAAGTCTCAGAACTGGCACATGCACACACAAAAAAAAGGTAGACTTCTGACTACTCCAGATCCAGAGAATCAGAACCTGTGGAGTACGGTCTGGGAATTTCCACTTTTAAACAAGGTAATTCTTGAATATTCAAATTTGAGAGCCCCTACTTCTGGTCCTATTATTGTTTGTCCTCATTTTCTGAAAACCTTTGTGGATCTCTGTGTGCTGCTGTGCCTCACTTTCCTGAGGACTTAAGGAGAGCTGAGCTCAGATGAGGCTCTGTGAAGCTGAAATTGTGGAACTTGGGATAGTAATATTTGGATATTTGAGGACCAGAAAAGAGCACTGTCAGTGGAGAAAAGTGAAAGAGTCAGAACACAAAAGCAGCATGCTCTCAGAGGGGAACAGAGAGCAACTGAGGTTGGCTAGAGTGTCTGAATTATTTCTAGCTATAGTCAGAAAAACAAACACATGCCCGTGGAACTCATCATACTAATGGCATACAAAGTATGCAGTTAGGTGGACCATGGAAGCAAGTATGTAGAGGTGCCTTTAACAATTTAAAGTATTTTGTATTTGGTATTATCATTTCATGGGTCTAGAAGAAAAATTGTATATTTTATGACTAAAAGCTGAAAATAAAGAGAAAAAGCAGGAATGTCTACCAAACATGATGTATATGTTATGCTAAGAGCTGTCCTCTGGATAGTTAACTATTTGATCTTTATCAATTCACCAGGATCTCTCAGAAATAGTCTTTTCCCTAGGATGAAACCAAAACTGAGCAGGTACTAAGACCTTTGCTGCAGATACAAGAGTAGAAAGAATTCCATGGTGTTTGGTTTGCACAATTCTTTCCTCTCTTTCACAAACTGCTGATAAAATATAATCCCAAAGTCACCAGAACTAAACTTTCTGACTGTGAGTGGCACTTTTTGGGAATTAGAAACTGCTGGCTCTTTAACTTGCTTGCTGAGAACTTTCAGTGTGGGCGTCTTTGGTGCTGTTGGTATGACAGTGTAATATAAGACGGGCATATGGTGGGAGAGTGAGCTGTCCCACACTAGCCAGTCTGTGTCACCAGCTGTTCCCCCAGCAGAGCAACTCAGGGGCATATTTCTGACACACAGTTAACAGCTTTAGAGTTGGGCCCCTCTCCGAGACAAATGGGCAGTGGCCTATAGGCTTTGGATGTTTTCAGAGAGAAAAGCATAGCTCTAGTGCTCTGTTTTGCTTTCTGAATTCTAAAATGTCAGCATTGTAGAAACTGAACCTGAGGAAAATTGTCAATTTGACCTTTGTTGGACCAACAAAAGAGACAATTTTACCACCTAGTAGAAACATTCCAGTTGTATCCTAAGGAATTTTCTAGACTGGACTCTGACTCAGCTTTCTAGATTACAATAAAAAATATTTGTTATATTTCCTACATTTTAAGGGTTTTCAATTATAAAATATGAGCCACAGTTGACTATTCACTTAAAAGTGAGGGAGTAAACCAGGCATTGGTGACACATGCCTGTAATCCTGGCTACTCAGGAGACTGAGATCTAAGGATCATGGTTTGAAGCCAGCCATGGTAGGAAACTCTGTGAGACTTTTATCTCCAATAAACTACTCAAAAAAGCCAGAAGTAATGCTGTGGTTCAAGTGGTTGAGTGCTCATCTGGAGCAAAGGAGGCTCAGGGATAGCGCCCAGGCCCAGAGTTCAAGCCCCAGGTCCAGGGGGAAAAAAAGTATTAGAATAACCTTCATCCAGCTTCTGTTTCAATGTTTACAATTTTATGAACTGAAAACACATAAAAAGTGCCATTCTTTTTCAACTCTTAGAAGTCAGAGATGGATTTCTTACATTCTAACTCTAGAAGGATTTTGTGGATTTACTCTCTTAAATACTCAACCAACCAACCCACCCACCCAACTGTTATTAAGTGATGAAAGATGACAAGAACACAGTTCTCTAGTCCTTGTCTTCAATAACATTTCCTCTCTGTACTAATGACTGTAAGCCACTGCTCTGTGAATAAACCCATTTAGGTCTCCTAATGCCAGCTGCAAGTAGGAAATTAAAGCAAATGGAGATCCAGGCAGCAGCAGTTCCAGAGTGGGTACCAGAATCCAAGAGATGCTCATCCATTAACCAAACAGCAGCACTTTCAAACCCAGCGGGAACCACTGGCTCCCTGCTGAGAGACAGAAATTAACTTTGTGAGGAGATAATTCGTCTTTAGATGGTTGTCATATTCAGAAAAGCTCTCTGGATGAGACAGTAGGAATGGAGGGAGCAAAGCTCCTGACAACATAGCTACACAGAAAACAAAAGCTTATCAGGGAGCCAGGTGGCACCGAAGATGGATGCTCTGTCTTGCTGCCTCTGGGACATGTGGTTGAAATGGAGCAGGAGCTGTGGGATCATTTGTCTCTAATGGTTGTTTGGAAAAAACTAAGACTACAGAAACAATGGCTGTACTTAGTTGAAAATGGGACAGTGAGCAAAGTGAAGTCAGGTTTTTGGGGAATCAAATTGGTGCTTCTCAGTGGGGTTTTATAGAGTGTGGAGGGAGCGGAATGGAGGCAATGAAGGGGAAGGCATTCAAAGTGACTGGAAACATCCCTGGGATTAGACAACAAGCTCTAGGATGCTGTGTGCTGTACACACACACACACACACACACACACACACACACACACACACACACACACACACAGTACTTGTACCAATGAGAAAACTAAGGCTCAAGGAAGTTAGGCTCCCTAGAAAAGGTATAACAGACAGGAGTGGAGAGCCCTGGGATGCAATCTCACATGTAATTATGAAGCTCGTGCCATTTTAACTTCATTAGCCAGTTTATTTACATTTAACATTCATATAGAGTTTTACTTTATGAAGTGCTTTTTGGTGTCTCTGTCATTTAATCTTCCTGACAATTCTGTGAGTTAAATATTTCATATTACAAGGAAAGAATCTGAGATTTTGAATTTGAGTATTAAGCCCTGCTTATAAGCCTGAAGGTGACAAAGCTAAACCGTGTGCCAGATCTAAATCTAAATGGCTTTTTCCCATTACAGTATGCACAGTACTCATTAAAACTATAGCTAGCTAGTACACTAACTAATAATTATTCACTGTGTGCAGGGGATTCAGGGATAACTATTTGGAGTGGCAGGTGGAACACAGGAAGCTGACCCAGCACCTAATTTTCTTAGAGGTAATTGCTTCTGCTGTCTTCTCAAAAGAAAGGGTACATAGTATGTGTTCAAGAATCATCAGCATTCTATATTCTGTAGTCCTGTACACTTAGGGTAAGAAAAGGAATTTGAAGATTTGCAATTTGCCGGCTACAATATGTGCCTCAAGGTCTCAGAATTAATGTTCACATGTCTACAAATGCTGTTGTGCCAGTATCTTGAGAAAGGAGATAAAGAATCAATCCTGTCAATGTGATACGTGAAAGACATGGTGATTTGTCTATTTTATTTCCATATATTATTAGGAGAAATCTTCTCATTTACCAGCTGTAGTGTCAAATGATTGAAGCTTGCAGGTAGAATGGTTGAAACTTAACTTTCTACCTGCAGGTAGGTTTTCTGGTTTTGCTCATACATTGTCCTGGGAAGGTTGGGGGTTCGGGAGGACTGAGAGAACAGTTAAAGGTAGAAGAGGTTCTCTGTACTAAAGGGCTGGGATAAGACATTCTTAAGGAACAAGTGTTCACCTCTGTTGGGAAAATCAGCTATATGGCAGTGCCTTAGGAACAGGAGGAGCCATGCACAATCCCACAATCAGCTAGAGGGCAGCACCGTGCTATCGACTTCCTACAAATGAAAAACCATGGAGATATTAAGAGCATCTTACAAGGTAGGAATAATATACTGTACAACTAACTCTCTAGCTGATTGTCTAGATCACACGTATCTTCCTTCTTTGATTAGTGCCAAGAGGCAAGTTCTTTTCTTTTTTAAATTGGTTTCTAGGGAGTAAAGGAATGCATAGCAAGGAGGAGACACCTAAGCAAAAGAAATGGCTAAGGTGAACCGCTGAAGGGGTACGGAGTGGGAGAAGAAAGGGCTCCAAAGTTTAAAGTGCCTCGGGGTCCCATATCGCCTGGCAATTTTGCTGATGGCTGTGCTTGTGTTTTCAAAATAAAATATCTGCTGAGTAGATTAAAGGAATGAATTGAATTCCCAGGCTCCGATTATTTTACCCTTTGCCAGTTTTTCTCAGCGGTGATCAGTAAGACTGTCAGATCTGATGTACACTTCCTTCCTCTCCCACTCCTTTTAGCTCCACAGCTTGCAAACATAGGATTAAAATCTTTTAGAGATTTTCAAGTACCTGGGAACAGAGAGACCATCTGGACGGAGCAAGCACACTTGGGTGCTGCCATGCTGTCCACAGTCAGATCCTCGAGTTTGCATGCAAGAGTTCTATCTTAGCTTCCCCCTGATGGGCGGAAGCAGAATGGGGCTGGAGAGCCAACGATAAAACATGCCGCTGATGTGTCATTAGGAGATGCTCCTAGAGCTGGAACCTTCCTGTGAGCAGCCATAGCTCTGATGAGGCAGCCCCTGGCTCCTGGCTAAGGTTCTTTCTTCCATAACATCTTCCACACAATCTCTTGGAAGGTTAAGTACTCTACTCCCAGAAGACAAATGGAAACATCTCTTAACCCAATATGGGGTGTAAACCTGTGGCAACTCTGTGCTTACACACACTGGTTAAAGAGTACACTTGGGTAAAAGGAACAGCACAAACGGACCACTCCGCTAACATGAAGCTGCAGGTGCCTTCTTAGGTGTAACTGTCCAGAAGGGTGGGAAATGTCCCTAGAACAGGATTTCTGTGCCACTGCATATGTAAGGGTTCAGGAAACTAAATCAGGATGTCTGGAGACTGGCAACTCTTCTGAATGGTTTCTGGATCCTCAGGTAGGCCAAAGAAAGCCTCATGCGGAGCCCCTTAGGCATTAGAGCAAAGATTAGTTTTTCTTTCACCATAACAGGGATGGTCATGGTCAAAACAATGGATGAGATCTTGACAAGGAAGCTGTGGAGAAGAGAAAAGCAGATGGTGGCAGGACCCAACGAGCAAATGAAGCAGCGGGTGATCCAGCTGGTGAAGAAGCACATAGTTACCTTCAGTGTCAGGCTAGAGAATAGCATCATTCCACAGAAGTCTGGGATGGGTTTGATTGCCTAAATCACAGCCAAATTGCATTTTAACGGATTCTGTTATGCTGTGGGGTAGAACCATTTACTGCCTTTTGAACATTAGGAACAAAAAGACAGGTAATTGACTCAATCTAGCCTCCAGTAACCGAACCCTTCTCAGATTCTGCCAGACCTTCCAGGAATACTTAGCAGCAGAGGCATGTGATTGTCTTTCTTTCTTGTTTCAGTGGTGGTTTTCACAAGTCTTTAGTCTCTATGTCATAGCAAGAACACTCAATAAACTTGCCATGAGTGAGTTCATGCTAGCCTGGGTTTTAAAGGACATTAGGTGATGCTATATTCCAGAACCTTAGAGGAAATGCATTCTTTCTATTTGCCTACACCTCAATTTCCATCTCAAAGACTGGAATCAGGGAAATGTTACACATGTTTTTTCCACAGGAGGATGGAAGGCATTTTTGGTTGTTCATTTAATTATTATCTTTAAGGAGGTATACAAAGGGGTTTCGATCCAACTGTCTGTGAGTATGACACATCTTGATCAGTGTCAGGAATGGATTTTAGAGGCCAGTGATCTCCATCACTTCTTGGGTTAGGAAAGTTTAGACAAGGAAATGTAAGAGTCAGCCTCAGTGTAAGAGTCCATGAATTCACCAAAGTACTATGTTAATTTTTCTTATAGGAATAGCAGAATAAATGGTTTATAGGTTTTGAATTATACTGAGACAAAAATACATGTCAATTCATGGTGTCAAGTATTAGCAGGTGGCTGAAAACTATGTTGAATTATTTTTCAATCTAAAGGAGTACCCTTAGTAGACCACAGTCTTTCAAAATGACCTGTTTGGGGAATTTTATTGATAACTTGAAATAAATGCATATGTTAGTTATCCATTAAAGTTAATAAATCTAGAAAGCTGGGAATGCAAAACTATCACCAATGACAAAGTCAGGATTCAACATTATACTAGCAAGCATGAGATCAGAATTATGAAATTTACAAATAAATATTTTTCAGTTGGATTCCAAATAATTGGCTTTCAGGATAACAACAACAACAACAATAATAACCATTTTTCTTAAAAAAAAAGCTCTAAAGGTTTCAAATCACCAATAACTGGTATGAATCAGAAATCTGCCAGTCACGTTGATACATGCCTATAATCACAGAACTAGGGAGACAGAGGCAGGAGCGCTGAAAGTTCAAAGCTGGTTTGGACAACATAGTGAGTCCTTGTCTTGAAAAATATGACAATAATAAGGATGATGTTGATGATTCCAGTAAACAACCCCCTAGTAACCATCAGAATTCTTGTCTTGAGTTCACAGTGGTATGGTACAGCATGGTGGGTTCCTGGGACAAACAAATCAAGTGCAATCACTTTTTTGATGATGGTGTCTATCTCTTGATGATTTTCCAATAGCTGTCCCTTATGTATTGCATGTACATTTCCATGAGCCCTACTAACATGTCTATGATACTTTAAATATAGGCTTTTTTTGGTCATCTCAAGTTGCTCTGACTTGTGACCATCACTGAGCCTGCCCTTTCCTATTATTCCTCTGCCTGGAACAAAGTACTTTCTTCAGATCCGAATTTGCCTCTTGGTTCCTCTGTTTCTTTGGGAAACAAGTGGAGTTTAGCCATCTCCCAAGCACCTCCTATTGCATTACTCTATCTTAATTCCTGTACAACCTTTATTACTACATGAGACTACTTATTTATATGATGCCTAGTATTCTTTTGTTTTGTTTTTGGCTTTCCCATTACTAGAGGTAAGCTCCATGAATTCTATGACCTTGCCCATGAAAGTCAACAGGACATGCAAATTGGCAGCATACTTATCATTTTGAGCTGAGCACACTTGAGAAACAGTAGTTGCAGAAAGCACTATCTGAACTGCCCCACACCTGAAGGAAGCCATCCAAATTCCTTTAAGAAAGATGCCTTCTCTGAACAAAAGCGAGAAGATAACTCTTATCAGCTCAAACCCAGCATCAGAGAAAACAGTGAACAAGCATGCTCCACTGGTTTCTTCCCTTCCTTTTACTTCCCCATCTCTGGGAAGCCTAAATAGCTTTCCTTTGTCTTGTCACTTCTCTAAAATTTACTGACCTTTTTTGAAGGTGTCACTTAAATTAGACTTCTACTGTTTATTTTTATTTTTTTTAATATTATTTATTTTATTTGTGAACATACTGTACAGAGGGGTTACAATTACATGGGCAGGATAATGCATACATTTCTTACCAAGCATTGCAGCCTCCTC
>NW_012267272.1:2364052-2384946 GCF_000151885.1 Dipodomys ordii | reverse complement strand
ACACACACACACACACACGACTTTCTGTCAACCATAGGAAATGTGCTACAGACATAGCTCAGTTAAGGTTAGTAAAAGGGTTTAGTACCAGTACTTGACTAAGTTCAGATTGGCCTATTACTTCTGTTGTTAGCTTTTTTTTTTTTTTTTTAAGATTTCCAAGAAACTGAAGAAGAACTGTGTAGGAAGATATATCGAAAGATTTAAAAGATTAAATGGAAATCTAAGGTAATGAAGCAAGCAGCTGACAGAGCTAGAGATGGATTTTGTGAAATTCCAGTCTCGCCTTGCTTCTTACATTGCATTTTCTCCAATTTCCTTTTGTTTTATCTCCTCTTTGCTACATTGAAGACCAGCTTCATAGATATAAATGTGCTGTTCACTTTTGTGAGGGCATACACTAAAATGTCCTGTGCTTATGTGTGTGAGTACGCCAGTCAGGAGAAGATGGAAGTTACTGAATTCAATGTCAGTCTGTTGGTTTATTATAGCGAACAAATGCTGGCCTTTTATATTCTTTCCTGTCCTATAAGACAGAAGAATTTTGCCAGTCAACCGGAGACACTTCATTTCCACGTGAGAAAAAGAGTGTTCTATAAGCACTCTGACTCACTGTGATGAACAACCGGATGATTGAGCCTGATGTTCATGACATGATTATAAAATAAACCTGTGACCTATTAAAGTGAGTAAGGCTTCCTTTTTTTTTTTTCACTGCATGCAACATGTAGTATAAGTTTGGTTTAAACCAAGCTCCCAAGAGATCCCAAGGAAGGTGCAATGTGCTGGGTGTCTGGGAAGTACAGCAGGAACTACAAGCTAGAGAGTGACATGTGTAACGTGTCAGGGAGAAAGCCCACCAAGCCACATGCCAATGTTTTTGCCTATTTGAGAGGGGACAAGATAGCAGATAGGACATGTCTAACTCTGTCAGGAGAAAAGGCCAAGGCCATAGCGCTAGCCTGGCTTCCTAATCTTTGCTAGTTAGGCCCATTTTAATTCAAGAGAATGTTCCCATCGGGCCATTCACTATAAGATGGGCAAGGAACAGGATGTGCAAGGGTCATGCAACTGCAGCCATTGTGCAAGAAAAGTAACACGAAGAAAATACACAAGTTCCCATGATGAAGAGACTGCTTACATAGACACATTTCAAATTTCAAGAGGGAAGTCTGGCTTCTCAGGTGTGAGTTAATGAAAGGCCCTTTAAAATAAATAAATCCATATTCAATAGAACAAAATCTATTACAAGGGAGAAAAGTGGTATGATTTCAATTGGAGGGAAAGTAGGCAGAGATGCTGTTCTGCCTAGAGAAGCGTGGCAGAAAGGTAGTACAAGGGTGGAGTGTGGGCATAAAGAATCAGGGGAATTAAACCAGGTAAAAAGGCAAAGAAAGTACAATCACTTCCAGAACACGATATAGACAGGTTATGAAGATGGGCAACTGAGCAGAGCTCTTGACAGGGTTGGGGTTTGATCTCAAGGTCTTGCTGTGGCTAGGCCGTCTACTCTCCCATTTCAACCATTGCCTCCAGCCCTGCTTTGTGGTGGGTATTTTGGATATGGAGTCTAGTGAACTTTTCTGGCTAGGGTGGCCTTGAATCCTGATTTCCTGATCTCAGCTTCCTGAGTAGCTAAGATTACAGGCATAAGACACCAGTGCCAACAGCTCCTCTGTGTGTGTATGTGTGTGTATGTGTGTGTGTGTGTGTGTGTGTGTGTGTGTGTGTGTGATACAGAATATTGATTTCAAGGCCTTGGGCTTGGAGGTCAAGTCCTGTACTACTCGAGCTATGTCTCCACATCCTCTTGTCTTTAGCTTTTCAGACATTCTCACACTTTTGCCTTGGTTGGACCTGGATGACAATTCTCTTACCTCTACCTCTGATAGCTGGACCAACATGCCTGGTTTGTTTTTGAGATAAGGTCTCATTGACTTTTTTCCCGGTTGGCAATGAACCTCAGTTGTCTATCTCTGCTGGAAAAAGCCACCATTCTCTGCTATTCCTGCTTCTATGCAATAAACAATTACCTTGAGAGCAGGACTCAGGTAGTTTCCCCCTATTCTGTACCAGCTTTTTCTACTGTGTTGTGTACTGAGTTCACACATAAGATGCATGTTATTAAAATATAAAGGGAAATCGTTTAGGCACAACATTTAAAATTTCAAAGAAGTAAAGCACATGTGACCCACAATAACATTAAAAAAAACAAACCTACTCTATTAGCCTGAGGTTTATAAGTCTGGATTTCATCATTCCCATAATGCATGTCACGGTAGGATTTGGGTATTGGCATGGATCTTCCATGATTGACAGCCTACAAAAGCTCAGCCTCACTCTTAAATAAGCACGAGCTTCCTCTGCTTTATTGACCTCTAGCTGATATGACCATTTTCCTATTATTTGTAGACAAATGAATGTAAATGGGATTGCCAAGGAAAACACAGTGAAAATGAATTTATTAAGAGCAAACATTTTTCACCAGAGCACAATCTTCAAAGCAATATGCTACACTGTCATTATCTCATTACAGTAATTTCAGCACTTGCTCCTGTTAACTTATTAAAAAACATTTTAAATCACTTTCTTCATTACAGGCACAACAAACTATCTCATTACCCAACTATGGATCACTGCCAAGTGATATGGCAAGGGATATGCCGGAAGAAATGCAAGTTTGCAGCAAAAAGTCAGAGTTCAGAGAAAGGCAAGCACAAGATCATATGTAACCAGAAGCCAGTATTTGCCAAAAAGGAAATGATTTTTTAAAACATTGCCACTATTATTCCATGAGATAGTATTCTTATTACTTTGTTCTAATTCCTATCTAGGGAAGAGATATTAATTTAAGTTTGTTTCTTGCAGAATACCTAGGTAAAGTATAAATTAACCTTTATTCTATCTATCTATCTATCTATCTATCTATCTATCTATCTATCTATCTATCTGTCTGTCTGTCTGTCTGTCTGTCTGTCTGTCTGTCTGTCTGTCTGTCTGTCTGTCTATCTATCTATCTCTTATGTTAGGCATATATATGTGTACACACACATATGCCTAACATTATAGAATAAGCTTAGGTAAACATTTGGATGCAAACTTCCAAATTAAAAGAACAATAATGATTAATTTCCAACTATTTTATTCTAAAGCAGGATTGGCAAAGGATGAAGTACAAGTCAAATTTAGCGGCCACACCTTTTCTTAAATAAAGTTTTTTTGGAACACAGTCATGCTCATTTGCTCATATATGGTCTTTGGTAGCTTTTGCACTTTTTCAAATAGAAATAAAAAAATCACTCAATTCATATTTCCTATCTGACTCTTTAGAATAAAAGCTGGATAACCTCTTTGAGGCTTATGGCAGGTTCTATCAGTATTATCAAAGCACTTACTCAAAACATCAAACAGAGCCCATTCACACTGATTAGAACTGAGTAACCATGTTAAGAAACAATCCTGCTCGTCATAGTAGGTCATATCTGGGAAGTGGACATCTGGATGATCTCCGTTTGAGGCCAGCTCAGACTCCTATATCAATCAATTAGCCAGGTGAGGTGATACCTGTGACCCCAGCTACCTGAAAGGAATATTCTCCCTAGAGCATTAGTCAGAGGCAAGTCCTAGAGAGAAGGTTAGACCTTAGCTGAAAAATTGTTGGGGGATATGGTTCAGTGGTAGAGTATTTTCCTAGCAACAGTAATGCCCTGTGTTCAAATCCCAGTACAACCAAAAACTAACCCCCCACGTGGATATTACATTTTGAGAAGCACTAAAGTGCATAGCCCTGAAGAGAAAAAGATTCCCCCAAAGAGGTGAAATTCTTAGTAAACGAACCATATTTTATTACTAGAGAGTGTTGCTTACAAAGATTTATTTTCATAAAGATGAAGGAAAGAAAGATGACAGATTACAAATTATGGAAAACATTAATATTATACATGAAGGGGAGAGCTTTCTGTCATCAATTCATACCCTAGAGAATATTGGGCATGTGCAAACTACATCAGCCCAGATGGCTAGTCTTATTTTTCATAAAAGAACTATTACTATTGAAAGCTGGTCTAGGCACCATTATCACTAGGCAGCCAACAAACAAAAAAGAAACAAATTTGCTAGTCTCTGCCAAGTCCATTTGGTGTCATCTTCATTCCCTTTTTAAATACTCCATTTTCCCTGGGTAATAGGAAAATCATTTTTTCCAAAAAGGCAAATGGATTATGATTTGCTCCCTGAAAATAAACATGTCATAAAATCCACTTCAAATCTCTATTTTATCATGTGTGATTTGTAACAGGCTACCCAATGTCATTCTGGATTTACTTAATCCAACCCTCTAGGGAACAGACAAAGATGACACCATTTCTTCTTCAAGTTATCAAAGCCTGTTCTGTCATTGTGCTCATGTTTAATATCTTTAAGTTTTCTAAGTTTTTGGGTTTGACCACATTGAAATTTGCAACGTCTTAAGAAAAAGAACATAAGTATATATGTTTTATATAATAGATTTATGAAAATGGACAGAAGACTTTTAACTTGTGAAAATCACCATCCTTCCTGAAAAGTCAACTTTATAAACCAGAAAAAAAAATAACACCATGCAATAACTGACAGAGAAAGTTACTACTTTTTAAATAAAAGTTTTTTGGTTGCTCTAAACTTATTACTTTCTGTTCCCAAATTCATGCTACTTGGGGCATGGCCGTGCTGGACTTACCAGGCAGAAGGTTTTAGTTATTTATTTTTTGTTTGTTTGTTGGTCATGGGGCCTGAACTCTGGGCCTGGGCACTGTCCCTCAGCTCTTCAGCTCAAGGATAGTGCTCTACCACTTGAGCCACAGCACTACTTCCAATTTTCTGGTGGTTTATTGGAGATAAGAGTGCCATATAAGATAATGTTATGTGAAATGAACCCCAAGATAGGGACACAAATGGTTTTTTCTTTCTTGCTATTGCTTTTTAATGTATTTAAAATATACTATGTGACTTTTTTTGTTTCTCTTGTATGTTCTTCCCCCATGGTATAACCCCTGTTTTCACTATATTTGATGTCGGTGCCCTGCATCTTGTATATACATTTTTCTAATTTGGGGAGGGGAAGGGAAATAACAAAATGCTGAAATAAGGCTACAGGTTGACCCATTGTAACATTGAGATGTACAAGACACTATGTTTAAAATAAACTTTAGAGGAGTAGGGGAGGTTGGGAAGGAAGAGATGGTAGGGGAAAAATGATGGAGAAGGTAACAATGCTTGATAAGAAGTGTACTCATTACCTTACTCATGTAACTGTAACCCCTCTGTACAGTATTTTTACAATAAAAAGCTTAAAAAAAAAAGAGTGTCATGGATTTTCCTGTCCGGGCTGGCTTTGAACCATGACCCTCAGATCTTAGCCTCCTGAGTAGCTAGGATTACAGGTGTGAGCCACCGGCACTGGCTTTTATTTGTTTTTTGTTTTTAATCCTAGCTACTTAGAAGGCTGAGATCTGAGGATTGCAGATTGAAGCCAGCTCAGCAAAATGTCCCTATGAGACTCTTATCTCCAATTTACCACTCAAAAACTGGAAGTGGTTCATTTCTGGGTTTTCAATTCTATTCCATTGGTCCTGAGGTCTGTTCTTATGCCAATACCAAGCTGTTTTGATTACTATGGCTTTATAGTAGAGTTTGAAATTTGGTATTGATATTCCTCCAGCAGTGTTCTTTCCGTTGAGGAGCGTTTTTGCTATTCGGGGTCTTTTATTGTTCCATATGAATTTTTGGATTGCCTCTTCTATTTCCTTGAAGAATGAGGTTGGAATTTTGATAGGTATTGCGTTAATTTGTAGATAGCCTTGGGAAGTATTGCCATTTTCACGATGTTAATCTTTCCAATCCAGGAGCATGGGAGCTTTGCCATTTTTTTAGCTCTGTGTTGATTTCCTTTTTCAAGATTTTAAAGTTTTCATCATAGAGGTCCTTCACTTCTTTAGTTGATTCCTAGGTATTTTATTTTTTGTGGGGCTATTACAAATGGAGTTGCTTTCCTAATTTCAGCCACACTTTTCTCATTGTTGGCATACAGAAAAGCCATTGATTTTGGGGGGTTAATTTTATAACCTGCTACTTTGCCAAAGTTTTGAATCAGCTTGAGTAATTTGGGAGTGGAATGGAAAAGGTCAGATAATGTGATGTCAGGAAAATGAACCCTTAGACATGTATTTTAATGTTTTTTCTTTCATGCATGTGTTTCTAACGCATTTATAAGACTATCTCTTTGTTGCTTTGTATGTCCCTCCCCCACAGTATAACCCCTGCTTTCACTATATTTGATGTCAGTATAACTTGTGGAGGAGAGGGGGAAAAAACAGTTGTTTAAGGATACAGTTGGCCTGATGCAACAATGAGAAGTATAAGTTGTCATGTCCAAAACGAACTTTACAACGTCGGTCGGGGGGGGTAAGGGGGGGAGGAGAAGGGTTGGGATTGGGGGGGAGGGGGGAGGCTGGGAAGGGATGTGAAGGGTAAACCAAAGGAGGAGGCTGCAATCTTGGTAAGAAATGTACGCATTATCCTGCCCATGTAATTGTAACCCCTCTGTACAGTATGTTCACAAATAAAAAATAAATAAATTAATTAAAAAAAAAACTGGAAGTGGCCCTGTGGCTCAATTGGTAGCACACTAGCCTTGAATGCAAAGAAGCTCAAGGACAGTGTCTGGGCCCTGAGTTCAAGCCCCATGACTGCCAAAAAATAAGTTTTTTCTTTTTCCTTAGAAATGAATCATTTGGGAGGAGGCAACAATGCTTGATAAGAAATGTTCTCATTACCTTGCTCAGGTAATTGTAACCCCTCTGTACGGTATTTTCACAATAATAATAAAAAAGAAATGAATCATTTGTTTCTGTAATTTCAGACAGGACTCTGCTTGATTTCAGAGATGCCAAACTGACTTTCATCATGCCAAGTTAAACCTTTGACCACTCATCATTCTTTCTGACAGAGAAGAAACGTGGCTACTTCTTCATGGCAAATTATTGGGGACATCATCAAATATTATAGTTAGGAGGAAATTCTAAGGAGGCCTAGTCAATTCTGTATAGTGAGGAGAAACTGAGGCCTCAGGGAAGTTAGGCACACTACCAGAAGCCATGTCACAACTGGGTGGCATCACCAGGCTGTATACTCTTAGAAAACAGCTGTTTCTTTCTTCCTTTTTTTTTTTTTTTTGTTGTTGTTGGTCGTGGGGCTTGAACTCTGGGCTTGGGCGCTGTCCCTCAGTTCTTCAGCTCAAGGCGAGTGCTCTACCAATTCAGCCACAGCACCACTTCTGGTTTTCTAATGGTTTATTGGAGGTAAGAGTCTCACTGAGTTTCCTCCCCGGGCTGGCTCTGAACTGTGATCCTCTGAGTAGCTAAGATTACAGGCGTGAGCCACCGGTGCTGGGCTTTGTTTCTTTCTTTTTAAATCCCTACACCTCCTTGTTCTTAGTCCAGGGCTTGGCATCCAGCAGGCATCTAGAAATTGTTTGTTCAGTGGACTTCACATCCCTCAATTCTAGTCCATTGTGTCATATCTGTTCATATTTAACAATGGATTAATCTCTCTTTTATCTTCCCAAAGAATCAGAAGTCACATTTCAAATTATGCTTCTACACAGGTATAATTAAATCTTTAAAAGGTGGGATGGCAAAGAAATTAGAGGCTGGAGTCTAACAGACATTTTACAACCTGCAGATACCAGCAGCCGGCAGCTCCCACCCTACTCCGCCCCCCGCCCCTCACTATATAATGGCAATTATATTTCAGGGTGAATAATATAATTATCTAAATGAAACCAGGAAGAAAAAAAAAGCATACAGCATAAAAGGATTAGTGCTCAAGGACTTGTTGTTGGGGGAGGCAAGAGGATGGATCCAGGCTGACAATTTCATAAAGTAGCCATCAATTATTTAAATCAGTGTGACTTTTCAGACAGCATTCTGGACAGCAGAGAAGCAAAAAAAAAAAAAAGCACTGTAAAAATTTGAAAACCGTAAATTAGGAGAGAGATGCTTGTTATTTGGTTTTGGAGCAAAATGTGTTCTGCTTAGAAAAAGGAGAAAAAGCAAAAGCAAAGTCATCCTAAGCAGAAGGTGATATCAGACGTGTTAACCACTTGAAAGTTTAGCTCAAGAAATGTTTTTTTTTCCTTGTAGTTCAAGCATTGGTGCTGCTAAAATCCTATGTAAAGAGACCCCTCAGCACATAAAAGAAAACAGGTTTTAATTAGTACTGCAAGTAGAACAGGAAGAAAAGTGAGCCAGAAGTAGAGGAACCTGGGTTTTACCCTGGATCTGCCATTTAGTAGATGTGGCAGTTTATACAAGGCCTGACCCAGATTAATATCTAAGGCCTTAGAAAGTCTACTGAAGTTAAGTCTTACCTGATAGAGAATACCATGATTAACTGGGAAACATTCATAATTCCAATTAATTATATACCATCAGGCCCTTATTTTAAAAAGTTATGATGTAGAAATAAAATGAGTCCCATGTATGTCTTTGATTACAATACTGCTTTGTCTGTCTATCTACCACATATCAGCCTATGCTCATATGTCCAGGAGAAGAAAGGAATACAGAAATAGGAATAAAATAAAGTCTAAAATTTTGCTATTATTCAAAGTGTCTGCATTTGCTAAACTAGCTTTAAAGCAATTGATTATTTCTATCTAGGCACAGGTCTGCAATTGGGTTAATACTCTTGAGGTGAATCAAGACAACAGTTTCATCAGCCAATTAGCTTGGTTTTCCCTAGATTGAACTTGTATAGAAACAGCCAAAACAGCTCTCAAGCCAGTCACATATAATGATTTCTAGAAAACTACTACATTTTCCATAAAAAGCAGATGCCATAAATATGTAAGTGATCACATAAATATTTAACGAATGCATTTTAGAGATATATTTATTAGTGTTATATTCATATGTGCATGATTAAAATAGTTATCTTGGGACTAATTAAAATCACTCACCAACTAAACACTAACATTATAAATTACAATTTACCTTTCATTTTTTCCACTTAAAGTGAAAGCCTGAGTTTTTTCCTTACTTGTATTCTATGCATCAAAAAGTTACTGATTATTTCCTAGATAGGTACTGGTGGCTCACACCTGTAATCCTAGTTATTAGGAGCCAGCACTGGCCAACAAATCTTACAGGTTCTTATCTCCAATTAACTATCAAAAAGCTGGAACTGGAGGGATGGTTTGAGTCTAGCTAGAGTGTCAAGCCCTGAGATCAAGTCCCAGTACCAGCCAAAAATTAAATAAAAAGATTATTAAAAAAAGAAATTTTCATATCAAGGACAATCAAAAGAGACAGAATAATTAAATACTATGTGGTATTTGGGCTAGAATCCTTGTAGTAAAAAAGGATATTAAATAAACAAAACAATAAACAGAATCCATAAATCAGTCAAACAAAAAAACCCACAGAAACAAAACAAAGCAAAATAATCTCCCCAAAGCAAGAGAACATTTAGTAATATATAGGATTTGGATGATAATAACATAGTAACACCAGTTCATCAACTGTGACAAATGAACTAAAATATGTTAACAATTAGTAAGCCCAGTGTGACTGCACATAAACCTATGTTGCAGCTTTAGTATAAATTGAAACTTTTTTTGTATTAGAAAGTTAAAAGAGATCAATACACGGTTCTACTTTCCTTTATAAACAACATATATTTACTTTTATATACACTATGCATTACCCTGTAAGCCAGAGAATACCCTTGACATAGCTATCGGACATTTATGAGTTGTTTATTCAGTCAACGAGTAAGTGCCTACTATGTGCCAAAAATTTTAAGTTGACTGTAAAGCCAAATTTTAAAACAATGCAAGCAAACACTATTTTTAGTTTGAGGGGCAAGAAACTGATTGACACTCTGTCTCCCTTTGCTCACACTGGTTAACCTTCAGAAGCCAGGTACAAACATGCAGCAAGCAAAATCACTGCAGTACTTCTGCAAGTGTCTGATAGGCTAGACTGACCTTGGGATGACCAGAGGGACAGCAACTTCAGAAAGGATGGTGGAATGAAAAGGAAGAAAGCAATTAAGCTCTTTGGGTTGAAATGGGGCAAAGAAAAGTAGGGTGAGTCCAATGAGAAGTAGCGAATGTGCAGTTATCTGAATTTGACTTTGTAGTGATTTGCAAGTGAATACTCAGGGTACTCTGGACTCTACAGATAGGACCATCCAGCCTGGAACAGCTGTAACAGTGGAGGGGAAAAGGCAGATAAAAACGAGGAAGAGAAATAAAAGGAAGCCAAAAGACTAGATAATTTTTTTTCTTCCTCAAAAGACTTTAATTCTCATGTGCACAATCCAAAAAAGGACATAATGACACAGATAACTGTTAATGAGCTAGCTGCATGTTGCCTGGTCTCCAAAGCAGGACTTCAATGGACAGAGCTCCTGTGTGTCTGAAAATGTAATAAATGAGAACTGTACAGATGAAGCTTTAAACAAGTAGGAAGGTGCTGCTCCCGTGGACATGGAGCTGTTGGGGCACTCCATCCAGTCTCAGCCTTTGAGGCAAGGCAAGAAAAACCAGGTGGAGATTTATGTGTATAATATTTATTCCAGAAAGTCAGTCTGTTGGGATTTGGTCACATATGACAAATCCATGGACAGAATGGATTTAAGTGCTGAGACCAGCAGAATGCTGGGGCTCACCCGATGTCAGACAGCCCTGAGGTCATTATCCAAAGCTTCAGTCTGGAGAGAAACAAAACACAGGAAACTGTCTCCTGTTCAGCACTGGATTACTTGATGCCAGCCTTAGCTGCCTATGTGACCTAGGCTATCAGTCTTCTCTGCATCTGTGGACTGCGAAGCCCATCTTTCCATCTGAGTATGTCCACTCTTACAGTCTTTTCTATTTGGCATCTCTTCCCTTTCAACAGGAAGCTGATCTGACGATGGAGTTTTCTGACCTCTGTTAGCCTTGGTTCTCTCTCTCCATCACTCAATTCGTCTACAATGGTCACTTCTACCTTTCTGTCCTTCCATATTTTGTGTCCCTGAATGGTGTCATTTTCTCCTTGCCTTTTCTGTCTCCATATATCCTATAATGCTCCTGAACCCACTTCCTGCCTGAAGACTCTCTATAATCCTCCAGTCTTCATATCTCCTCCACGCACATGCAGTGCTCAGTTATAGACTGTTCTACTCTTCTCAGATTCCTAGGTATGAGAAATTCTGGTACACTAATTAATTGATTCCCTAGTTCATAAGTGTGAGTCTTGCTTTAAATTAATCCTGAATCTTGTAACATCTTGTCTAGTGATAGCACAAATCAGGCATTTAATACTTAATAAGTAAATAGTGGTAAATATTAATATTTACTTTAACAACTAAATATTAATCACTTAGTTGTATTGGAGTTCCAATGGTGGAAATTATATGACAATGCCAGGTCACTCTTCTTAGAGGCTATACATCAGATTTTTCTTAGCCCAACTTAGATGTCTGGAGCTGGATTAAGTACATACAAGTTGTGAACAGCACAGGATCCTTGAAAAGCAGGAAGAGAAACAGCTGCCTTCCTTGAACAGTTTATCTTAAAGGTCCTTTTAACTTTCAAGCTGAGAGAGTCTTGTTTCTCTCCCTCTTCATTTTCTCAACCAGAACATGGTTAAGCCAGAGCTGCAACATTCAGACAGGGCAAACATTACTTAGGATAAGAACCTCAAATGTCCCCAAGTACAGCAGTTCTCTCTCCACTCTCATCTGGCTCCGACCAGTCATCTCGCCACGTCAGCAATTCTGCTGCTACCAAGAATGATAACTATCATTTGCTTGGCTGTTGAGCCAGCCTTTTTTTTCCTTCTCGTTCTAGTATCTTTTGATGGGATACTCTACCTCTTCTCTAACATTTAAGGAAAAGAAATAAATCTGAAGATGCCTTTGTTAGCAAATATATTTCAGGCAAAGCCAGCTCTCTAAAGATCTGAGTGACAGAGTGCTAATGTAGTTCAGTCCCTGTCAGCAGATCTGTCATAAGTCATTACTTTCTCTCCTGCTTATCCAACAAAGAGTGGGCTGAGGAAAGATCAGAATGGACAGCAGCCAATCAATGTCTCAAAATATTTATCCCAAATGAGCACTGATTTGTAGAACAGTCTAGGTGACAAACTAAGCTGGCCATCAGTAGAACTATCTTTTATTCATGATAGAAAGTAAATTCCAAATCCTTATTTAAAACCCAGGTTTATCTCCATATTGATGCCATTTTTAAATAGTTTCATGCTCAAACATGTTTCTTATTACGTAGTAAAACTGGTAAACCAATGCCACTAGCTGTAATTGTAACTACTCTTCTACTCAGTAGTACTTGTGAACCCTCTAGTTGTGTTTGTAGACTGAACTCATAATCCATAATTCTTAAATTGATGAAAAGCTGCATCTAACTTAAACTCTGTAAGATGATGGACTGTTGAACACATTTGGGAAAAGAATGACATCAAAAAACAAAAAGAGGTAATTAAGGATCCTTATAAAGTATACAGGATGAGCAGACAAAAAAAGCCCTATGCCTCTTCCTAGCCTCTTCACATCACTACTGAAGCCTACCTAGCTGTACTCCACAAGTTAGTTTCAATATAGTTAGTTTTTTTCTTCTCTGGACTTTGTAGAAAGCCACTTATAGAAGTCTTGTTAATCAGGAACTTGCTAAGAATGCCAGAAAGATGAGATCCCATTTCTTTTGCTTTTAGAGATAAGACTTTAAGATAAAGACATTTATAAAAATTGAAATCGATCATAAAGTGCTTGGTGCACATACATATAAAAGTAATTTCTCATCGGCTCACTTCACAGCCTTATTCCTCAACAGTTATGAGGACAAATTTCTTTATAATATTGTTTCAATAAGGAACCTACTTACAAATTAATCACAAGTATGAGCTGGTCAATTTCATGTTCCACAGCACTATTTAAAGGAAATGTCTGATAGGTACTTTCAGAAATTGAATGCTCTTAAGAAAGCAACTACTCTCTCATTTAATGGAGTGCTGTATACATTCAGATCTTTCTAAGTAAGATACTAAAGTCCTGTGTATAACACCAGGGTAAGGTGCTTGGGCAATGGTTTGGAATTAAATGTCCAGGGTTTGTTTTTCTATAAACTCTTAATTGTAGAATCTTAGGTTGTGCTTGACTCTGTGGCAGATTCTATGGATGTTCACTGGTCATCTTCCAGCTTTTATGTATGTCTAAAGCATTTCTAATATAAACCATTAGAAAATTAGCTTGAGATTTCTCAGGTTCTTATGCTGGTTGCCTAATCATGAATCATGAAAGACTAGTGAAGCCTATCCTTTTTAATGAAAAACAAAATTTCTGTAGGCATTTGCTTATCAGCTCTTTAATGCTAATGGACTTTTTTGAACAGAGTGATCATGTGGGCATGTAGACCAGTAAGAGCCATGAAGAAGCTGGGCTCTGGTGGCTCACACATGTAATCCTAGCTACTCAGGAAGCTTAAATCTGAGGATAATGGTTAGAAGCCAGCCTAGGCAGGAAAATCAGTGAGACTCTTATCTCCAATTAACTACCAGAAAACTAGAAGTGGTGCCATGGCTTAAAGTGGTAGAGCACTAACCTTGGGCAAAAAAACTTTGGCCCTGAGTTCAAGCCCCATGACTGACCCAAACAACAACAACAATAACAACAACAACAACAACAAAAGCCATAAAACATCTCACTATGCAGACCACTTCTTACAGGCCAGTGGAACACATGATTCTAGTGTCCTTAGTCTTATGAGATAGTTTGGGCAAGTGTCATTCTCTTTTCATAGATGAGGAAAGGGACCCAGGAAGGTAAGAGTCTGGATTTGTCACTGAGCAGCCAATGAGCCAGATCTATGCTTTCACCTACTGCAGTAAATCCCAGCAATCATTACTTCCCTAGATGGCTCTGAAGAACCACAACAAAAACAAAAGTATAATGTATTAAACCAATAATGAAATTAGTGGTACAAAAACAAAAGAACTTAACTGGATAAGATGATCTGAAAACCCAGATGGAAAATTTAAGATCCTGAAAGTCCCCATTAGTCATGAAAGAATTAATTTGTTCAGTTGAACAGATGTGAACAGGTGTGTGTTGAATGCTACAGTGACAATCTAAATAATCAAAGAAAGGCCTTTTCTAGTACAGAGTCTTCTTGGGTAGAGTCTGAAATAGCCGCAAGTGGCTGGTTAATGGAGGCCCCTACTTGTCACTAAAAGGTCAAAAACAAACAAACAAACAAAAACAACTTCTAGTGAATAAATAAAAGATTAGGAGTGAAATTCAAAGGAAATCAAAATTATAAGTGGTTAGTGCTTTAGTAAAGATAAATGTTCATGAATGGAGGAAATCCCAAGATACCTCCATACTGGGACCTATTTTGGCACAGTGAGACCATTAGCACCATGTCTCAGAGCTCAAAGGGAGGGGAAAAAAATCAATTGATCAGTTCTTTTTCAACTTAATGATTTTCATGATGACTTCCAGCAGACCCTAAATGGGACTAATTTATTTGCACTAATAAAGGCTGAATCAATGCTGTGCTAGGGCGGAACGGCTACAACTGGGCCCGATGCAGATAACACTCAGCTGCAACATTCTTCATATTAATGTAATCTGATCTGATGAAAACAATATGCTCTTGTTGCTAGCCACACTTCTTTGGGGAGAACAGAAGATGTTACTGGCACTGCTTTGGCTTAGCTGGGAAGATAATAGGTTTGGGCATTGGTGTAATTACCCCTGGCAAATTATTTTACTGTAGGCAGCTGTGTCTACCACCCTTCAATGGTGCTTAACTGCAACTCCAGCAATCACTTAGCTCTATGAAGAACTTTCATTTTGAATCTGGATGATTATCTAAAATTTAAATACTGCTACACTGGAAAACAATGTAAATTGAGTGTTTCACTCTGTGTAACTTGGTTTTAGTTGCTAGCTTCAGTGGACTGAAAAGTGTTTTTCTCCCCTATCCCATTCTGAGTTATTCTACATGGATGTGACTATCTTGGAAATAGTGTCTTTGCATATGTAATTAAGGTAATGATTTGGATGAGAACTTGCAGATTAGGATGGACCCTAAATCCAAAGAATGTGTTCTATAGGAGCCAGGAAAGTATAAATGGAGTTATAGGAGAAAAGCCACATAAAGGAAGAGTTAGGGACTGGAGTGATGACACCCAAAGCCAGAATACCAGGAGCCCCAGTGACCTGAAAGAGGAAAGGAAGGACCCTCTTCTAGAGCATTTGGCATAAATGTGGCTTCTGAATTACAGAAGTGTGGTAGCTTAAAGTTCTATGTTTGTGCTAGATTGTTTTGGCAGCACTACAAAATTCATCTGCTAGTTTGAAAGGTCATGGACACTGTGTACTGCTACTGCTTTCTGTAAATGATCAGTAGGCAAACTCTGGGAAAAAGAGAAAGGAGAGAAAATATATCTTGCAGTTATGTCATGGCAGTGGTTGGCCCAAAAAACCAGTTACTGATGTTTGCTAGAATACGAAGAGCAGAAAAAAGGTAAACAGCAAGCTAGCAGTGAAGAGATGCAGGCAGAAAACCTAGATAGTGGTGGAAGGAGTTGAGAAGTCTTCAGCAGAGATCACAAAGCTATAAAAATGTGCTGGAGGGGTGGCTCGTGGCAAGTGAAGGCTGAGTTAGAACCTCACTAATGCAAAACAACAACAACACTGTGTAGGTGATAGTTAAAGAATACGCAGGTAACATGCCAATCAATGCAGCTCAACACATGGGACATGACTTTGAAGGGCAAGGTATGTTTTTAATCATTACTTCACTTAACCATTAGAGTGTTCCCATGCATAGATTTTACTATTGCCATTTGATAGAGGAAGATATAGGTACCGAGAGGCTAAACAATTTGGTTATTGACACAAAACTATTCAGTGAAATGGCTGGGTTTTCAGTCCATTTGTATCTACAAAGCTTGACTCACAGTATCAAACAGAACATTCTTATGAGCCTGCCCATATTACAGGATGCCCGAGCACCGACTATTTCAGTTCCCCACTGGGAGAAATAACTCATTTCATGGAGTATTAAAGCTCCTCCCAGCGGTACAGTCAGAGTGTCTGGGTATTATACAAACACTGATGCCTACGCAGGCCCTATGCGGGGCCAAGTGACGACATGTGTGCAGTGGCATTCAGAGGAAGGGCCTTGGTGAAGCTAACGGGTGGTGAATCTAACTGCTGGGAATCACCGCTCCAAGTTGGCAGGTGGGAGTGGGAAGCGCTGCTGGCTGAGGAGGAGGTGAGAGGATGGTGTTTGCAGGCAGACTGTAGCTATTTCACTTCTCAGAAGAGACTGTGACAAATACCAGGGCGGCGAGGAAAGTGAAATATGCTTTCCATGTTTTAAGACTGCTTGCAATGTCTACGTGCAGAGCTTCTGTTCCTCCACTGAGGTAGGCATTTGAGCCTGTACATTCGGAAAGCTGCCTCTGTCTCACACTGCCCTATGTGGCCAGAAAAGGATTCCTCCTTCCCGGGAAAGAATGCTGCAAAATTCAGCAATGTGCTATACTAGGCAGCAGCTTCCACTGTCATGGAAAATATTGTCTTTACAATGTCTAGGGCTGCATGACTCAACGAAGAACACTATTTTTTAAAGCAACTCCTGTTGTTCACTACCAAACTAAGAGCTTATAGCATCAGATCCTGTATCTTCCCCTCTGGCTGGCATAAGAATGTTGGGTTAAGGAAATGTTTCTTGAACTTTGGAGGGCTGGTTAGACCAGAGGCCCGGAGTGCAGTGATGTTTAGGAATCTGTATCTCTTACCAGCTTCCAGATGATGTTGATGCTACATGCCGTGGGCCACACTTTGTGTTGCTTTAGTCTAGGGCAGTGTGTCTCAAACCATAATTGGAAAGCAAGTCAGCTGGTGACAACATAAAAAGGCAGCTTGTGTCCTAGAGATCTGATTTTTTTTTTGATATAGGTTACTATCTAAATAGCTAGGGTATAAGATACTCTGGGAGTGGGAGGGTGGAGTGGTAGCTGAACTTGGACCACTGCACACAGATAGTTATCTGTTCATCAGTTTGACACGTAAAGGAAAAAACATGACATTAATCCGCTCACTTCTTTTTAATATATATTTTTTAATATGAAGCATCAAAGAAGAAATACGTCCTCAAATGCCAACACTACATTAGGGAACTAAAGTGAATCAGTGTTAACTCTTTCCTTGGGTCCTGAAGGATGAACAATTTGCAGTTGGTAGGAAAGATACAAAGTGTATCTCAATTGACTATTTCCCAATGCTAGACATGGAATCTCCAAACTCTGCATCCAGAACGGACTCAGGAGGAATTTCTCCTAAGAGATTTCCTTAGTTGAATTGGAATCAGCATGAACTGCAATAGGTGAGGACCATTTTTAAGAACTATACAATGGTGATGGAAGATGCTCAGATAGTAAGACCATGAGGTATATCTAACTTACCACCATTCTGGGAATATAAGAACTGTGACATTCTAGCGTAAGCATTGTCTAGAGCTTACAATTCAAGATCATGAGATTTACAGTATGGGAAAAAACATGCATATAACTCCTTAAACTAGGAAGCCACCATTCATTCATTTATTCATTCTTTTACATTCATTCATTTGTGCCTCTTCACTTTTCTATTTATTTTAGGAATATTTTTAGGAACTGTAAATTCAAGAGATAATCAACTGTTATATGTATACATACATATAGCAATGTAAATATAACATATGTACATATACATATACACTATAGCAAATATATGTATATATACATGCATGAGTCTATATATGCATGTATATATGCCTATATATAGAGAGACACACATATACATAGATATTACAGCATATGCTACAGTACTATGCTATGCTGTATACTATACTATTTTCTTATTTCTCTGTGAGCCAGGGGAAGATTAAAGGATTTAGAAAAGTACTTCTCTAACTATGATGAAATCCCAGTCCCCCTCCCAATCTGTTGCAGATAGCTTTTATGAGATACTATAAAAGTGAATCACTAGAAGAAAAGAAATGTTAAACTTCATAAAAATAGAAACAGTCCTGTGTCTTTATTTGATTCAATAACATCTAATTGCTAAAACAATACCACCACTACCACTACCACTATCGAGTGCCTCAATACTAGCCTCAAGGTCTCTGTGTTTGGTGGGATAGTCAGGACACACAGCCTGAAGATGACCACAGTCCTCAGACTACAGTGTAGACCTGATTTACAGCATAGATTTCTGCGCTATAATGACCAACTGTGAATGACAATTTTACTTTTGTTAGGACAGTGGGAAAGCTATTTAAGTTAATTGTGCTTCTTTATCATAAAACTTTCATAGAAGTCCTTGCCAAACAATCAAAGTGGGTATAAATCAATGCAAACATAGCACTCAGAAGTATCAAGTTCACAGCAAATGCTATAGTTAGCTCCAATCATCACTATTCTTATGATTGCTGTCATCATTATTTCTTCTTCTATTGCTACAACTAATACTCTTTTGCTGTGTCATTTTTGGGCCAACAGACATAAAATGGTGCTTCAGTCACTTCCTTCCTACTTACGTCCTTTCTCCCTTCTGGTGGTCTCTGTGACAGAAACTGAGCTGACCTGTGCAAGCGTATATGAGCATGCATGGGTGTGTCCCTTTACCACAGGAAGGTGGGAAATACCCCGGTGACTTCCAGGGGGCAAAGACAAAGTGTCGGGGATGTTCTTCACAGGGAATTCTACATTGCAGCTGCCTATCATCAAACAAATGAAAGTAGCACAGAGACAGTTGCCCTTCCACTTGCCTGGAGAATTCAGCCAGGCTGGTACCAAATGACTCCAGGGTGCTGCCTCTGGGGAAAGCCAAAGCCACTCTTCCCTGACCAGATAAGAACTGCAAGGGACATTTTTAGGTTGTATGTAATTGAACATATAACCCATCTGCATCTTTCTCTCATATTTCCCCAAGCTGCTTTCTTAACAACTGTCTTGAATACTTTCAGCTGAAATTTTTGAGAATTATTTTTTTCTTCAGATTAGCTGCCTATGATTAGCAGTAAAAATATCAAAGAGACATAGACTCACATTTAAGAAACATTGAAACTTGAGTAAGGGAAATCCTGTGAGAAGATAAGTCATAATGATTATAAAGCAAGAGATTTTCTCCGGATGGGAAAGGAAGACAACCATGTCTTTATTAGCTTTTTCAGCCTCATAACTCTAAGAAAATTAAATGAATTTATTATCTGCACCCTCAGTACCTTGAATTTTCATAAAATAAAATTTTGATGGAAAAGGAGAGCAACAAAATAACCAAATAACAAAGCAGGTGTTTTAGCTCTACAAACAAATTTCCAGGTTAATGGTCTGAATGGTTTTAGTCTCAAGATTTATACACTAACATATAATTATACTTTGACAAGGGCAAAGACAGAACAGGTAACACTGCCATTCTTCTCCAGCCTGGCAACGGATTTAAAGGATTTAAAGAAGAAGAGGCACAATTCCACATACAAAATGGTTGGTGAGCTGGAGTGGGGTGAGGGGGGAACAGTGGGGAACAGATCTGGCAGTTACTTTGTCTACAGGTGAAACTTAGCTGGCAGTATGTAGCCTGGAATGGCTCAGATTGGGGTCAACTCCTTATAGAATTTGAATGTGTCTTTGTTACTCAAGCTGAAATAATGTTTAATAATCCAGAGTCTCTAGTTCTGAAATTCACTTGGTAGTGCAGTGAATCTTCCTATTCAATTCAGTACAGTAAAAATACTTAAGTCGCTCTGTGGGTGAGTATATAGTATAATGCTTCAGGGAAATAAATACTAAATGGTTTTCTGGTGGAAAAAAAGACTAGCTATATGGTTAGAGCATAAAAGTAAACAAATTTTTGTCACTCTCATTTGTTTCCATGCTGACTACAGGCATTTATTACTCTCAAAACTATTCACTGCAGGTATCCATTCAGTCATTCATCTCTCCATGAATGAATTTAATAAATGATTTAAACATTTTTCCCATTACTTGGCACTACTACACTATGCTTTTGGAGTTTACCTTCTATTGGAGAAAGACAGAAGGCAAGTTAGCAAAAGTATTAACTATAATTGTGATAAATGTTAAATAGGATAAACAAAAACAAAAAACAAAACCCTTGCTGTTTTGGGGCTGGGGAATGTAAGCTCTTGGGGACCCTGACACAAAGACTATTGTGTTTAGATATTTCATCTGAAGAAACATTAGTGAAGATAACTTACAGAGGTGTGGACAGGTCTCAAAGAAGCAGTAAAATATGTTGAAGCATTCAGAGCCTGGAATGGCAGACAGCAGAAATCAAGGGCAAGGAGAAGAAATGGTGTCACCGGAGGGCAGTGACACCAGGGGCCTCTGAAGAAGTCATTGGCATGACCTGTGGTTACGGATGGAGGAATCCATAGCCAGGATAATGATCCAAAGTGAGGAGGCGGAGAAAAAGAAATAACTCAACCTCTTTCTCCTCCCACCTTCCAATATCATCTTGGTGCTTTCTATAGGCAGCTACCTGATTCTCAGAGGCACAGCCCGGAGTGTTCATCCTCAGTACTGACAATGCATAAAGGCTCAGGGGAAGGAAGGAATGGAAAAAAAGTAAGCAATGGAGATCTGTTTAGGTAGGACAGTTAAAACACCTTGCAGTAAGGGCTGGGAAGGTGGCTCAGTGGTAGAGCACTTGCCTTGCATGCATGAGGCCCTGGGTTCGATTCCTCAGCACCACATAAGCAGAAAAAGAAGCTGGAAGTGGCGCTGTGGCTCAAGTGGTAGAGCACTAGCCTTGAGCTGAAGAGCTGAGGGACAGCG
>NW_012267272.1:2254067-2364002 GCF_000151885.1 Dipodomys ordii | reverse complement strand
AGTGGCGCTGTGGCTCAAGTGGTAGAGCACTAGCCTTGAGCTGAAGAGCTGAGGGACAGCGCCCAGGCCCAGAGTTCAGGCCCCACGACTGGACCCCCCCCCCAAAAAAAAAAGAAAAAACTTCCAATGGAGTTGATACTGCAACTAAGACTCAGAGAAAAGATCCTAGCCTTGTCAAGAGCCAGTGAACAGTGATCCAGTAGAAGGAGCAAATGGATGCCAATGCCATTTCCCCACATTTGCACTCCAGACCCAGGACAGAGTCCTCATATCTAATTCAGTCCCAGATAACTCACACAAGTATCTTCTGACATGAGATATATGCATTCAATTTTCTTACTATCACAGATGAGTTTGGGTCATAAGATAAAAAGAATACTCATAACTATGATACTTAAGTAGATCTATAACGTACACAGAAGGAAAAATCAAGGAAGACACAGAGAAGGGCAGAGAAAGACAACTGAAGGCATGTAAATGAAGCAAGTATAATTCTTTTCCATTATACAGCTTCTTTTGAAGAGCTCATACCTTCTGCCCTTGAGTATTCTCATACTGCCCAACTTACATAAACATGTGGTTTAGTGCCCATTGTTCCTTTAAAGAAATACTACAAAGATTAAGTTACAATGTAATAATGTAGACCCATAATTTGCACTTATTCTAATTTCCTTTAAGTTTTAAGTTTATGTCCAAATATTAGTTGAAAAGTATATGAAATATATACAGCAAACCTGTTAATCAACAATGCCTACTAACAATTTTATTTCTATAGCATAAAAACTACTTCTTTAGAGGGTAGAAGTAAAAATGTTCAATATTAACAAGATCAAGACTTGAATTAAACAATCTTTTAAAAACCAGTGTATTAATTCCTATTTTCTGTGAGCTAGTCAAGTTATTTACAGGAAGTCTGCCCTCAAAAGGCATAGAGGGTTTCCTACTGCTAATTGAGGTTAGATAAAGTAACTCATTTCCTTTCTGTTAATCCTTCTTACTCTGTTATACATTTACCCATGTAAGAATTTTTCCTGTCAAGGACATATTCTAGGCCAACAATGAAGCCTGGCTTGCATGTTAATGAGACTCACCATCTCCCATATTCAAAGTTAACCTTTTATTTTCTTCCTTAAAGATTGTAAGGAATTTCCATTATCCAATTATATTAGACCGAATTTCCCTAGTGTCTATGTAATTTCTTTCTTCTTGTTTTGTCCCTGATGAATATGGATACAGATGGTAATTGTACTTTTGTTAACAAATGAGTCTTGCCAAGTCAATAAAAAATGCTGACAAAAATAGTACGCTGTAGTGTCTTATTACCTGTAGGAGAGGCCGCTGTACCCCCAGCACCTTCATGGTATCTGCATTAGCTAGGATCTTCAGGGGGTCAGATGTTTTAGTGACCCCTTCAATCTCCTTGTCGATCTCAGCCAAGACTTGATTGAGGAAGATGTTTTTGATGTACATGGTGAGAAACTCTCGAAGAGGACACTGTTTGGTTGGGCCAAGTCCCAAGGCGTGCTCAATCTCTTGAATGAATCTAGAAGACAGAGTGAAAAGATAGTTAAATATTTCAGAATATCCATGGCTATTCTCATGGAGAGAGTAAGATCACCAGCCCATTTATATATAATAATAATAATCTACTTTAAAAATAATCTACTAAGTAAATAGAAATGGGATGAAATAGAACAGCATGATTTCTAACCTTGAGGAGAAATAAAGAAATTAATTAATTTTAGTACTTCAAGAAGGACATATATACGATGAATAGAAAGGTGGTGGTAGAAAAGGGGGATATAAGAGAGGTAAAGAGGATAGAAGAATGTCACATAACATATACATATACATACATATGTACATATATGTAACATGTATATATAAATACAGCATAATGAAATATATCAAATGCTGTTTGAAAAGGGAAGTAGAAAGAGAGAAGGATGGGAATATAGTGAAGGATGTAAACTTGTTCAAAGTATACTGGGTACATGTATAGAAATGTCACAAAGAAACCCCTACATATTACAAATACATGTTAACTCAAATACAAATAAATAAAAAATAAAAGGAAAAGAGTGCAAGAGGCAAAGAAAAAAAGGGTAATAACCAAAAAATAAAATTGTGGTAAAAATAATATGTATATTTCTCATCGAAACATTCACAAGTATACATTTAAATAGAGAGGGAAGTTGGGGAAGAGGAGGAGGGAGGGAGCATGGAGGGAGAGGTATGGGGGAGATAGAAAGGGAAGGGAAAAAGAATGGTAGATACGCTTTAAATTCATAATGATGCTGGGTCTGCAGATGAAGAAAGGGAATGGGACTTGAGTTAGGGAACAAAGGAGAATATCAACTTTATTTGTAACATTTGTACCAAATCAATTAAAGTATATAGCAAAAATTTATGAGTCTCAGAAATGAGTGTGTAGGTGTTTTGTTTTAACTTTTTTTTTTTAAATAGGGACTGTTCCTACTTTGTGTGGTTTGATATTCAGGAATTTAACTCACCACAGTTTTAGTACAGAGCATCATTTGCCCAACAACATGGTTTAAATCCCATAGAGTCACAGATAGTTACCATAGTATATTAACTGAATAACTGCATAAAGTAGAAAGTACCACGATTAGTTCTTCTCTAAGCAAGTAACTGGTGCACATCTTGACTGATAGCCAGTAACATTACTTTGTCCATGTCTATCAGAAACTGTTCAGTTGCTATTCAGTTTGTGGCTGTGGGGTCTTCTTGTCTCCCATGTCTCTTCTTGCCTCTGTGTTTTAGAAACATGGACAACAGAGAAGGAACTGGCTAAGACAAAAACAAAACTGAATGTGAAACACTGCAACTGAACTAGAGAAGAAATACAAGACTCTGGCAATGGACAAGGCTGCTATTTGAGAGAAATATGTAGCCAAAGGCAAATTCTCAGCATAAATGAAGAAAGTGCTTATGAAGAAGGGAGGAAGGTGAAGAAGAGATAGTATGCAGAGAGTGATTTGGGCACAAAACTTCACATTAAAGGATTTCTTAGAGATTTCACAAGGAAAAAAGGAAGAATAAAATACTGATCCAATACAGAAATATGGCAGTTTGCTATGGCCTAGAATAAATGTTCGGGCTGCATTGTACTATGTGCAGAAGCAAGACAGTATGCACTCACTGTTCAAACTATTTTTAATAAGATTCTTAAAAATAAATAGACAAATTCTCAATGTTTCTAATATTATAGTGAACTTACTTAGTTTCCTTAATTTCATTTCTATATATTTGACTAATTTGTAGAAGTTTCAAAACAATGACAATTTTCTCTGTTGTTAAGACATTATATGGTTTTCGCATGCACAGTCACTTCCATAAAGCTACATAAAGTGAGCTGCCTTTACTTTTATCTTGTTTTAAAGAGGAAATGAAATGAAATGAAGACAAAGGATGAACAGTTAATTGGGTAGATATGTTTCCAACTTAAATCATAGAGGATGGCTAGAGATCAAGAGGAAAGACCCAACAAGAAAGTTAGAAAAATGATCAAAGGCCATAAAAACATCACATAGTAAATAACAAAATACAATGGCTATTAAATACACAAAAGTTCCAATTTTATAAAAAGAATAAAATAACAAAATAAATAAGTATAAATAAAAGAACAAAATAAATAAGTACCATAACAAATGTTAGACCTCCGTAATTGGCCGAATTTGAGAATTCTGAATCATACTTTGTGTGAAAGAGACATTCTCATATATGACTGATGGGAGTAAAAAATAATGCAACTCTTACCAAGGGCAGATGCCATAATTATTATTCAACATTATAAAGGCATTTACTTCTGAACCAGAGATAACACTTCTGGGAAATTCTTCTGGCAGTTACAGTAGATCTAACGATGGCTGAGATAATCTATCTATAGAGTACATAGATCATTTCATCATTATTTTTATGGTAAAAGACTTGAAAGAACTCAAAGTCTTAATCAGGCAAAACCAAAATAAATTGTAGTAAGCTACAACTCTGAATAACCATCAAATGGGACAATTTTCCAAGTACTAATGTGAAAATACTTCCAGAATATAGTGTTTATGGAAAAAAGATAACGTACAGGTCACTATGTATTAGTATTTACTACAATAACTTCTGTATATCTTCTCACTTATTTACTTAATATAAAGACACCCAAGGGAGTTCTTTCTCTTCTATGAAAAGCAGGGGTGGGAGTGAATCTGAGAAAAAAGTGGGAATTCAACTTTTCAGTGATAACTTTTAATCATCATTTGATTGTTAATAGCTATGTATTAAGTACTTGATTAAAATTAAATTAGAAAAATTTAAAATTATGGAAGACTATATTTTATAAATTGTTTTCAAATTAGACCGCCTTTAAGATTTGGCATACACTTCCCTTAGTTGCTTAACCTCATAGTTTATTTAATAAATCAATATATTGCACATAATTTTTATACACCCAGTTAAATACTCCATTTTCCCCCAGTAAATGGTTTCTTTTTTTGAATTTTTTGTTATTATAAAGGTGATATATAGAGATTACTGTTTCACAAGTCAGGTAATGAATTCATTTTTCTCCCAGTTTTTCTCTCCCAACCCCATTCCCAACAAGTTGTAAAGTTCATTTCAACACAGTATCTAGTGAGTATCACAGGTGCATTTGTTCGGCCTTTATCCCACCATGTCCGTGAAAGGGGAAACACAGAAATGGTGGGCATATTTGTTTTTGGACAATGTCACCCCTTCCTCTGTTCTCTCAGTTTTTCCCTCCTTTTCCCACATACAAGTTGTATAGTTCATTCTTAACATAGTTTCTACTGTAAACATTCATTTTTAATCTTGGCGTGTGTACGAAGGGGTGTGTAGAAAAGGGTGGTATAGTGGTGTTCATGCAAGTTTATCAAAATGAAGAAAACAAAACAGGAAAAGAAAGTGTCAATTAAGTAGAGAAAGAAAAATGGCATCTTAACTGATGTTATTAACATGGAAAAGGAAGAAAAAAGCAAGATCTCATGAGCCTTTAAGGAAAGGATAAATGGAAGGCAGGAAAAGTGGGAAAATTAAAAGCAGATAATGAACCTCACCCAGGAATTTCAAGGCCCTGAAATCCTTCATCCTGCCATGCTGAACCTTTTTGATCTCAACTAGAGAAACTCCCACCAGGTGAATCCTGTCCATGACAAGCCTCCAAAACAAAACTATTACTAATTGGGTAATGAACAAACGCAGCAATCCCTCTCACTATTTCAATATTATGAGACTCATGACTCTGAATCCCTATGCACTTTCTTAGATTTAGAAAAAGTTTTCAGAGCAGAAAAATTTCTCACAGTCTCAAAAATCTTTAACATGTATCACAACAAGATTTAAAAAAAAATTTAATCAGCTAGTTCCTAAACAGTGACAAAAGTCTCTAAATTATCTCTATTTTCTTTCTAATCCTGAATTTGTGTTTGGTGCCCATAAAACATGAAGTCACTGCAAGTGGCATTGGCAGAGGGGAGATTTCTGTCACATACAAATCATTCATTCCCTACAGCACACACATCTGTCTCCAATGACTGACTTGCGCTGATGTTGTCATCTCTAACTGGAGGGGACCTATTCAACATGTTTCCAAACCTGCTTTCAGAGCTGCAAGGGACCCCATAGTGCAGAAAGCATATAACATGTAGGTGGAGGATGAAAGAGAAAAATGAGGGCTGTCTTCTCTATCCCTTCTCTAGTCAAAATCAGGTAGAACTGTGGTTACTAGGGAGGAGGGTCAAAAGATCCAAAATCCCTTTACACAGAAGAAACAAACTCAAGAGCTCTATATACCGTAATCCTGGCTATTATAGTTAAGAATATTTTGTATAACTGGTAATCACAGTGTGCAGATTTTAAGTATTCTTATCACAAAATATGCTTAACACGTGAATGATAAGGATGTATAATAATTAACTCAATTAGCCAATCCAAAATGTATGCGTATTTGAAAACACAATGATATACATCATAAATACATAGGATTTTTTAATCAATAAAAATAACAAACACAATAAAAAGATAAGCTCTGGGAAGATCATACAAAAGAAACAAAAAAATCAAATAGAACATTGTAAGTACATTTAAAAAAAACAGCAACAAAGATAAAACCTCTTGTGTCCCTATCTTGGGGTTCATTTTGCTTAGCATCATCTTGTATGGTCATATGTACATAGCTTTTGATCTTTTCTGCTTGTCTGGTAAGATTATCCTAGACATATTCTAGTTATTGTAAATAAGGGAAACCATGGGACCTATGTTTCTTTGGGTCTGGCTTACTTCACTTAATATAATTTTTTTCCAATTCTTTTCATTTCCTAACAAATGGGGCGATGTCATTATTTCTGATGGAGGCATAGAATTCATATATATATATATATATACACACACACACACACACATATATATATCACATTTTCTTAATCTGTTCATCTACTGAGGGGCATCTGGGTTGGTTCCATATTTTAGGTATGGTGAATAATGCTGCAATAAACATAGTTGTGCTGGTAGCTTTAGTGTGGCCTTGTTTGTGATCGTTTGGGTAAATGCCCAAAAGTGGGATTGCTGGGTCATAAGGGAGCTCTATGTGAAGTCTTTTGAGGAACCTCCATATTGCTTTCTGATTCCGGTGCCCCGCATCTTGTATATACATTTTTCTAACTTGGGGAGGGGAAGAGAAATAACAAAATGCTGAAACAAGGATAGAGTTAGACCCATTGTAATAATGAGATGTATAAGACACTATGTTGAAAACAAACTGTACGACTTCGGGTTGGGGGGTAGGAGGGAGATGGGGAGATGGGAAGGGAAGGGCTGGTAGGGGAAAAACAAAGCCGGGGGCAACAATGCTCGATAGGAAATGTACTCATTTCCTTACTCATGTAAATGTAACCCCTCTGTACAGTGTCTTTAGAATTAAAAAAATATATATATATATGAAAAAAATGAGCTCTGGATATGGTGGTTGATGACAATCCCAACCAGTCAGGCAAGTCATAGTTTGAGGCCAGCCTGGACAAAAAGGAAGACCCCTTTCTCAAAATCTAGGTATGGTAGTGCATACCTGTAATTCTAGCTATATGGAAGTCACAGTCCCAGGATGCCTAAGCAGGAAGCACCAGACCCTATTTGAACAATAATGACAGCAGAAAGAGCCGGAGGCATGGCGTAGCAAGTGAAAAGCTCTGAGTTCAACCCCAGTACTGATTCCCCCCATCCCCTTTAAAGTTAGAAGCCATTTACTGAATTGGCTAAGTTCCCTTTGTTGGGGGCAGGAAGGACACAGTAAAAGGACATTCCTGGCCAGCTGGGAAGTGAATATCCCTCATTGTCACGAGGAAGGGGGAACGACTTAGGGAAGCAGAGTGGTCATTCAGAGCACTCAGGACTCAGAGCTTTGAGCTAGAACACATGGACCTGGGCAGGCCCTCTCACCTCAAGTGTGTATGGGAAATGGGTCTACATCATGCTGTACATACAGCATCTAATTCACACCATTGTTCTCATGATTAAGTGAGGAAATATAAACGAAACACTCAGAACAGACTGACATAGAGTTAGCTGATGAAGTAAATGTGGCTGCTGCTGTATTCTTTTCTTTTTTTTTTGCCAGTCCCGGGCCTTGAATTCTGGGCCTGGGCGATGTCCTGAGTCCTTTGTGCTCAAGGCTAGCATGTTACCACTTGAGCCACTGCACCACCCAATCCCCTCCCCTCCCCCACCAAAGTTGTAAAGTTCGTTTTTGACATGACAACTTGTACTTCTCATAGTTGCATCGGGTCCACCTGTATCCTTAAATGACTTGTTTTTCCCCATCTCCTTCAAAAATTATACCGACATCAAATATAGTGAAAGCAGGGGTTATACTGTGGAGGAGGGACATACAAAGCTACAAAGAAATAATCTTATAAATGAGTTAGAAACAAATGCATGAAAGAAAAAACATTTAAATACATATCTAAGGGTTCATTTTCCTAACATCACATTTTCTGACCTTTCCTGCTTGACTCATACTAGATATTGCCCTAAGCTGGTTTTGAACCACAACCCTCAGATCTCAGCCTTCTGAGTAGCTAGGATTGCAGGTGTGAACCACTAGCACCCAGCAGCTGCTGCTATTTTTATAGCAATTACTATTAGTATCATTTATTAGACTTGATAAGGCTGGAGATTAGAGGCAAGCAGGACAGGTTTCATCATTTTTTTCACCTTGCTCTTTTACTTTCCCAAATTCCACCTATAGCCATTAATTCAGACCAGTAGATTAACACTTTGAAAGTTTTAGTAACAAACAGATTCAGGAATGAGCAAATTCCAGTCTGGGCAGAGGCCAAGTATAAATTGCTCCCTGCTGCATCCTCAGTACTACAAGAGGGCAGGTATTGAACAAAACAACTGACATGTCTTTAATCTCGACTCCTAGTTGCAGGAGCTATAATGTGACCTACTGGTGTAATATTTATTTACATCTGAGATCCAAATGAACAACTGGGAAGGAGACAGAAAAAAAATCACCCCTTGCCTCCATCATGACAATGTTAAATGGTACCTCTTTTTGAAAGTGTTCTGTTTTTTCCCAGACTTTCATATTGTTTTGTGTGTGTGTGTGTGTGTGTGTGTGTGTGTGTGTGTGTAATATGATTGTTCCTGTTACATTTATTTTCCCCTGCTCTTTCACACAACATTGAAAATTTCCTTTAATGAACACATTCTTAAACCAATATTCTATTGGGGAACATTAATGAAGCTTCCAAATTTATTATAGACAAAACTACAATGACAATCTTCATTTTGCTTCTCTTGAACTAGTTCCCATAAGATAAAGTGTTGCACATAACTCCAACCTTTTCAAGGCAAGGGTGCCAAAGGTCTTTCACCTAGCATTTATTTTTAATGATTTGGTGAATGGAGGTGGGGTCGGGTGGAGGGAGAGATAAGGGTATAGAATAGATTTATCAAAAAGCCTATTTTTTCCCCTACCAACAAGGCTCCTAATCAACAACATGGAAGTAAGAAATCACAGAATTTTTAACAGTGAAAAAGTGTCTCATTAGGAAAGAAAGTACTTCACTTCAAAGTTAAACTCAACACAGATGGAACCCTGTCAGAAAGAGTATTATCTCATCTCAAGAAGTGCACTCACACTGGGGATTTCCTAGCCGGGTACAGGATGAGCAGACAAATGCAGAGTACAGGTACATCTGTGCATGTGGAAAAGGAGACAATGAAAATCAAAGAAAGGATCTATATAATGCAGTATGTAGAACATCTAATTAAGGGTTGTGAAGAACACATTATCCAATTCAGCCTCCTAAATGTAAGACTACAAAGTAGATAAACCCAACTATGCAAATAATGAGAACACCAAGCAAATCTCATCACATTCAAATGTTAAAAGCATGGATTTAATTTCCTAAGTTTTAATATTACTATTTGTACAAATTTAACCAGTGGTTTTCTTTTCAGATTATCAACAGGGGGCCTTTAAAAGTTTACCCATATACAGTACCTGTCTTTTTAAAAATTTTCATTTCTTGCAATAAGGCATGTACCTTTGGATGCATGAATGAGCATGCATATCTACATTTCACCTGGTATTTTCAAAAATTTTATCTCGATGTAATTGTTATCCAGGGAAATTATAAGCTAATTTAAATTTCACTTGAATGTCTCAGACCCCTTGCTTTAGCCAGCCTCCTTAGCACATATTCTATTTGATCATAAAGCTCCATTTTTCCCATTTCATCTCAATAAAAAATTGTGGCTGTTGCCAGCTGGAATTATCCTTGAACACAAAGGTCCTCTACTATATTGCTATATTGTAGAAGGTACAATGGGAGCTGTGATCTTTATTTATTTGAATGAAGACAGATAGTAATTCATAGTGAATTTTTTAACACTATATTTGAGATCCTTAGCATATTTGATTTGTATGTATCTATACACATATATGTGTAGACATATATATTTGTATGTATAGATACATACTCACATATTAACTTAACACTCAGAATTTCCTCCCAGACACGGGCCTATCTTTGTATAAAAGATTGCAACCAGCCTGGGAAATGGGACTTCAGAATCCAGCAAAGGTCCAAAACAACTCAGCTGGCAGAAAGAAATCACCAGCATATCCCAGTAACATTCTTTTAAGATGTGTGCTAATTATGCAATTGCTCTCAGAATGACATTTAAAGGCATAGAGCAAATTGAAAAAAGGAGAGAAACCTAAGAGGAATTGATTTGAGATATATTCAACTTACTTGTATTATGGGAGTGGAAAAAGATCGTTTAGAAATGATTTACAAAGGAATCATTCGGAAACAGCAGCAACAGGCATATTTAAGACCATAAATCAGTAGAACATGAAAACCGAAGAAAAATCCATAAAGGTTAATGCACTTTGGAGCACATTTGCCTCTTAATTCATGGGAGTAAGCCAATGGCACATCAGAAAGAGGCTCTCCCCAAATAGACTGTAATTGTTCATGCTGAGTCTAACTACTATCTGTTCCTTTTGTATAGAAAGATTTTCTGGGTAAAAGTGCAAAATAAGCTCATCATTGTAGAGTCCAATCATATCCTCAGCCCATGCCCCTAGGAGACAATCTTCTGAACTAATGAAATAAACAGGGATTTGGGTGCTCTTACTTGTAATGAGCGCAATTCATGCTTAGGACTACAGGAGAAAAGAAGTAAAAAAAAAAAAACAACAAAACAAAAAAATCATTAAGTAACAGGAGAAAAGAATATTATCTACAAAATTTGGGCTCTGCAGGCTTACAAACAAATTTAACTTTTAAAAGTCTTTCCATGAGTATATTGCAAGTGATTTGTGACTACAGATAAGTGCTCCCTCCAGACTCAAAAGCACTTCAGGTAAAAATGAAGTAAGCCTCTTTAAAATGACAGCTGCTAAATTTTTTAAGCATATAATTTGGAAATTGAAGTGACTTAAACTCTAACCCTCAATATCAAGCAATCTTTTCTTTTCTTTCTTTCTTTTTTTTTTGTCGGTGGTGGGGCTTGAACTCTGGGTCTGGGCACTGTCCCTCAGCTCTTCAGCTCAAGGAGAGTACCACTTGAACCACAGCACCACTTCCAGTTTTCTGATTGGTTTATTAGCGATAAGAGTCTTGTCAGGTGTAGGTGGCTCACACACTAAACCTAGCTACTCAGGTGGCTGAGATCTGAGAATTGTGATTCAATGCCAGCCCAAGCAAGAAAATCCTTAAGAGTAAAATAGAAAATAATGTAAAGGTAAAGATAACATCAATTTAATCATATCTTCTGGAGGTGTAATGTATTAAATCTACCCTATCTTATGTCTACACATCAGATTGGCTTTTAGATATTCTAATTAATACAAGACATGGAGGAATCTAGCCAATAGTCTCCTTGCTGATAGGTCAGTAGGAGCTGTATTAACACCTATGCAGTACATCCCATGCCCTGCTCAAAGAACTGTAATTTCCACACATGCTATATGAGGACTGCACTATTACTTCATTTTACAGACGAGGATTCCAAGCAAATAAAAAAAATAGCAGTCATATTAACAGCAACACTTACACTGTTCTTATTATATGTGAGCATAAGTAATCATCATGTTTTCTTTACAAATGTATGAAATTAAGTAGTATTTTAACTTCCATCTGGAAGAAAAAAGAAAGGCCTAGAAAGATCCAGTTATTTCCCAAGGTCACACAGCTAGGATATGGCTAACATATGGCTCCGGAGATCATACTGGTATTACCCTACTCTGCCCACCACTCTCGTCTTATGTAATTCCATGATAAAACACTAAAATATGTGATATAGTGAGATCTTACATAGATGGAGAGAGCCATGATACATGTTAAATACATACATTTCAATACATCTAAGAGTACATTATTGAAATGTAATAGTTCTTATATCCAGTCATGCCTATTTGTTCCTAACTTGTGTTTTCAATCATTTGTTCAGATATTTGCAACTAGAATGTCCTTCTGATAATTCAAATTTTGCCCAGCACAGATGCTTCACTGTACTACTGGGATTTTAATTCTCTCCTGTGTTCTCTGTTTTTGGGGCTCAACCTCTTAAGTAACTTTTCCATTTTTTCAAACTTCCAGACCTAGAGACACCTTTTGACAAAAACTTTAGTTCATTCATACATTAATTTTGCTCCTATCTTTCCACATTTAGGGAATATTTATGGAATGTGCTTTATGGGGTACATTGTATGGTACACATTACTGTAGGTGCAAAAGCATCCAGTGAATAAATCTTGCCCCTTGGGCTATTATTCACATAGAATATGACATGAATGGGGCCAACTGGATTAGCTCAATGCTGGAGTCCAGGCAAACACTTATGTGTTCCCCATTTCTAACATTCACACCTCATCAAGTTCTTATTAAATGAGATAAGGCAGAGGAAGTGACAGAACTTACTATAAGGTTATTTTTTTCCTAGGCTTCCCTAATCTAATATCTGGTTTTCCTAGTTTTAGTTCCTGCTTCTTTCAATTTGTGGAACAGACAGCTCCCATATCAATCTCACTGAAACACAGAATACAGAAGTGCTTGTATATTTGTAAATAAGCTTTCTTTTGCCTCCAAGCATGTTCAACCCCTTAACTAGATCATTCTCCCTCTACCTGATCCATGACCATACTGTGTCCCAAAGCAGCTACGCTTTTAGATGAAATGTTACTTCTGTGTGGCTGAAGGCCCTTGTCACTGACCACTTCGCTACCTTCTTCCACAGCACACGGTTATGATGAGTCAATGGACTACCAGTTTTAAAACTTCTTAGAAGGAGAGAACAGGTTTTATTCATTGAAAATTTAAGCTACCTACTAGGTACCCAAGAAATAAGTATAGTGTTATTTCACTTAGTTTTCTGTGTATTCACCAACAAACGTTGCTTTCTGTGTACACCCCAAAGTGTAAGAAAAAATATCCCATTATTTTTTTTCATGCAGTCTATGAGGTCTACTTCTAGTGCAGCCTTAACTTTCTAAACTATAGCATGTAATAAGCTAGACCAGAGATTAGAAAAATTACCATTTTCACTATAATCTTCCTTTCAAGGACCAGTTCAAAGCTAACATGCTTTGTAAAATTTTCCCTGACCATCACACTACTTTAATTCATTACATCATAGCATTAGTTATTTTCCTATATTCTTCTCATAGCAGAACCAATCTCCTGTGTTTTATGTTTTTGATTCATTTTTGAAGCACCTAATACTATATCAAGAAGGTGGATGTAGTATTTTAGTAAATGTAAATATTAACTTACTATGGTAACTGATATTTGTTCATTAAAAGGCCAAATTTTCAAATGGGTTATAATGGACAAATTTCAGGTTACGTTTTAATGCATAAATATGGTTGGACAAAAAGATGATAAAAGAATGAAAGTGGTTAAAAAAAGGAGGTTGTAAATTAGATGATGCATACATGATGTTAAAGTGTGTCCAAATGAGGCATTTCAAAGATAAATTATCAGCAAATTAAAACCTAGTCCCTCTCTCTAATGTGAAATTCAGAGAATCTGGTTCAAGTTGAGTGCTACTCATGCATCAGTTAAAAAAGTCAAAGACCAGAAGAATTCAAGTGTCAAAAACATAATGTGTACATCTGTTGGATAAAATTACAGTGTATGTTCCCTGGAAGAGATAACCGGTTACTTGGTTTTCTTCTTCACTGTTCCTCTACTGAGCAGATTTCATTATGTTTAATAAATGAATGCTTTCAGAAGCTCAGTTTGAATTATCTCTAATGAGCCTATTTGGTGACTAACCTGGTTTCTGAATGGAGCTTCTGTCACCCATACTCTTGTGTCTACCCTTCCTTGTTTAACTGCTAACCTTAATAAGAAGGGCTGAAGAAGGTGAAATGGTACCCTAATCAACAATTTTTAACATGTCATAGAGAATAATCATTATATACAGCTTGTTCCTTAAACTTTTCATCTTTTTAAAAAATAAGTTTTTTATTGTAAAGATACTGTACAGAGGGGTTACTGTTACATGAGTAAGGTAATGAGTCCATTTCCTATCGAGCATTGTTACCCCCTCCTTTGTTTTTCCCCTATCATGCCTTTCCTCCCCACCTCTCCAATTCTCCCCTCCCCTCCAACGCCCCCCTGCAAAGTTGTAAAGTTCATTTTCAACATACTGTCTTGTACATCTCATTGTTACAATGGGTTATCCTGTATTCTTATTTCAGCATTTTGTTATTTCCCTTCCCCTCCCAAAATTAGAAAAATGTATATACAAGATGTAGGACACTGGAATCAAATACAGTGACAACACGGTTATACCATGGGGTAAGAACATACAAAGAAACAAAAAAAACCCACAAAGTACATTATAAGTACATTAAAAAGAACAATAAGAAAGATAAAACTTTTTGTGTCCCTATCTTGGGGTTCATTTCGCTTAGCATCAGGTTATATGGTCACACATACATAGCTTTTGACCTCTTTTGCTTGTCCTAGACATATACTAGTTATTGCAGATAAGGGAAACTATGGGACCTATGGTTCTTTGGGTCTGGCTTACTTGATTTAATATAATTTTTTCCAAGTCTTTCCATTTCCTAACAAATGAGGTGGTGTCATTCTTTCTGATGGAGGCATAGAATTCATATGTGTGTGTGTGTATGGATATATATAGAATGGATCAAGAAAATGTGGCGTGTTTGTGTGTATGTGTGTGTATATATATACACACACACACACACACATACGCCACATTTTATACACACACACACACACACACACAGACATACACACACACACATGCCACATTTTCTTGATCCATTCATTTACTGAGTGGCATCTGGGTTGGTTCCACCAAACTATCCCAACTTTTCATCTTTATTTACATACTTCATTATTTAATTTTAGCCGTATTATCTTCTTACATCATTGTTGGTTCCCTTGTCTGCTTCAGTGCTCACATTTTCTCAGAAGAAGATATCTTAAGAATCATGTAGCAAGTTTCACAAAGTTATTATTCTAATGGCTGAACCTTATTCATTAATTCACTTTTTTTTTTGATTGGTCGTGGGGCTTGAACTCTCAGCCTGGGAGCTGTCCCAGCTCAAGGCTAGCACTCTATCACTTGAGCCTCAGTGCCACTTCCGGTTTTCTGGTGGGTAACTGGAGATAAGAGTCTCATGAACATTCTTGCCTGGGCTGGCTTTGAACCGTGATTCTCAGATCTCAGCCTCCTGAGTAGCTAGGATTATAGGCATGAGCCCCTGGCATCCACTTCTTACAGAGCCTTTTCTATTTGGAAGCCACAATCACCTTCCAAAGTCACGTTTGGCCATGCATTTCAATATGACAAAATGGGTTTTTACAGTAACAACGTATTATCAAATGTGAACCAAGCTAATATTTCAGCCAGTGTTCCAGAGGCATCAGTGTCATTTCCTTCTCTATGGATAGTTTCTTAAATAGATCTACATGTTATGTATGAATTAAAGACTTTGTTTTATCATTCTATTTTATTCACTTTTCATATCCTTTATCAGGCCAAACCATACTTAAAAATTCTGCTCATAAATCTGGGGTATAGAAAAGTAGAGATTATTATATTTGTATATTGAATAAGACAGAAAAAAGAATAGTCTGTCTGGCTGATAACTTGGAGATATATGTATCAATGGTAAAGGCATTGAAATGATAGACTATTCAGCACTTCCAAAGAAAAAGTTGATTATATGAAAGAATCACAAATACAATGTTATCAATTCCTGCAGAGCTGGTATTCTGTGGCTTACAATGATGACAAATACCTAAAACATACCACAGATTCAACAACTGTTGAAAAATTAATGTTTTCTGCCTGCAACCAGTGGCTCACAATTTTAATCCTAGCTACTTAGATAGGCTGAGATCTCAGGAACCTGGTTCCAAGCCAGCTAGGCAGGACAGCCTGGGAGATTCTTATCTTCAATTAACCACCAAAAGGCAGAAGTGGAACTATGGCTCAAGGTGGTAGGGTGCTAGCCTTGAGCAAAAATGCTAAGGTATAGTGCCCAGGATCTTAGTTTAAAAGCACTAATACTAGCACATTTAAAAAACAAGCAATAATTAATGTCTTCTGGTCAGTGTCTTACACTCGAGTTGATTGTTATTACTAACTGCATCTGAATAGGGAAGAGATAAAAAATGAAACAAAAAACCCAACAAACAACAAACCAACAACAAGAAAAAATTCTATGGAAATAGCTTTAGCATTAAAAAAAGGTCTGAAATAATACCTGATTTCTCTGCAATATTTCCTGTTTTCAAACAACAGAGAAAATTTAAGGAATATTTGCTTTGCCATCAGACAAATATGAAAGAACATCTTGATATGAAACATTTTTTCAGAAAACCATTCTATCTTATATGAAATGGTGAAAAAATTTCCAGATATCATACTGGAAATTTCCAGTAGATGTATTGGCGAAATTTCCAAGCCAATTTCCTTTGATGCAGTTTATATTGAATATGACAAACACCAATTTCAATATGATAAAATGGGCTGTTACAGTAATAAATTGTTTATATATGAGCTCAACAATGAAAGTATAGCCACCGAAAAAAGTATCCATAAGCTCAAGTGTTAGGTTTGCAATTATCATGTACATATTCAATTGTTATGACACTGAATTCATACTTTTTAATACCTCTTCATATATTATCTTTAAGTAGTTGCACAGATTATTTGCAATTTTACAAAGCAGTTCATGTATCAGTGGCTCCCTTTTCAACATGCTCACCCATCCACCCTACCCACACCTTCCCTTACTTTTTTGAGCTGTTTAGTACATCCTTTGATTATTAGAATGCATTCTTGCCACAATTCCAGCACCAGTGTCCTGGTGTTTATTGCCTTTTAAAGGAATTACACAAGTTGAGTTTTTCCTTGAGGTGAGGCTACTGTATTTCAGTAATACATCTGTAAACACTTCTGTGTCGCCCACCTCGTTTACTTATGGGTTTATAGGCTAATTCTAGCTACCACACGTGAGAGAGAACAGGCAGCCGCTGTCTCTCTGGGCCTGACTTACTCTGCTTAATATAATTAATATAATTTTTCCAAGTATTTACATTTTTAAACAAATGGTATGATATCATTCTTTCTAATGGATGAGTAAAATTCCATTGTGTATATAGACCACATTTTCTCTATCCATTTGTTCACTGAGGGGCATCTTGATTCTGATAGTGTTGAAACAAACATGGTTGTCCTAGTGACTTTACTGTAACTTGGTTTGCTTGGTCATAGGATAGTTCTATCTTCGCTTTTTTTTTTTTAAGGTACACATGTGTACATATGCTTTACTTACGTATTTATTTATTTATTTGTATTATGAAAATACTGTACAGAGGGGTTACAATTACATGGGCAAGATAATGAGGCTTGGGTGGGGGATGGGGGGGGAGGATGGGAAGGGATAGGAAGGGGAAACAAAGGAGGCTACAATGCTTGATAAGAACTGTACTCATTATCTTCGCTTTTTTTTTTTTTGAAGAAGTTCCATACTACTTTCCAGAATGGTTTGAACAAGCTTACATTCCCACTAATAGTGTATTTGAGTCCCCTTTTAGTGGAATCCTTGCCAGTTATATTTTGATTGTTTCTTTATAATGGCCATTCTAACTGGGGTGAGGTGAAATCTCAGTATTGTTTTGATTTGCATTTCCTTTATAGTCAGAGATGTTGAGCATTTTTTCATATGTTTATTGGCCATTTTTACTTCTTGTGAGTAGTTTCTCTTTAAGTTATTTGCCCATTTATTAATTAAGTTGTTGGTTCTTAGATGCCTTAATTTTTTGAGTTCTATATATATGTTGAATATTAAGCCCTTGTCTGGTGTTTAGCTTACAAAAATATTTTCTTGTTCTATAGGCTTTCATTTTAACTTATTATGTCCTTTTAAGTTTGACGCAATCCCATTTATCAAATATTTGATTGTGCTTCTGTATTTTGCTTTATTTTTTAAAAATACAGTTTTTATTAAGGCTTCAGTATTTTTCTCAATAGCAAAATGCTTTCTTTGAAATCCTAAATCAAAATATCTTTAGTTTTATATGATCATAGTTACTTTTAATTTGATAACTGAAGTCCAAGGTCAGAGTAGAGGGAGCAATGTGTGGAAATCAGTAATGTAAGATCAGAAAGGAGACAGACACATTATTGACTTTACATCTAAAATTTCATTGTTTTCTGGTACTTAGCTGCTAGAAGTTGACTAGAGACATTGATATAGAAGTGAAATTAGTTGGGCACCGGTGGCTCACGCCTGTAATCCTAGCTACTCAGGAGGCTGAGATCTGAGATCGTGGTTCAAAGCCAGCCCAGGCAGGAAACTCCGAGACTCTTATCTCCAATAAACCGGAAGTGGTGCTGTAGCTCAAGTGGTAGAGTGCTAGCCTTGAGTTGAAGAGCTGAGGGACAACGCTCAGGCCCAGAGTTCAGGCCCCATGACCAACAAAAAAAAAAAAAAAAGAAAGAAAAAAGAAGTGAAGTGAAACTAGGTCCAAAATCTGCCAAAGTTCCAGGTTCTAATATGACCTGTTCAATGACATCATAGAAAAGTTACCCATATATTCCGGTCAAAGGTTTGGTTAAAGTTTTCACTATAGAGGTCTTTCACGTTCACATTCATATGATGTTTTGGAAGTGATATAATAGGCTATTCTTGGAAAAAGGTATTCAGTATATTTTTCTTTTTTCCAGAATGGACACAGAACATTCATTTTATTATTTGTCTTTTTATATTCTTAGCAATAGTCATGCCTGTACCAACTCAGCAACAATCTGCAACATGAGAATAAATTTCCCAGACATCTGAGTAATTAGTTCAACTAATACTAAAATCTTTTGCTTAAGAATTTGAGCCCTCGGCACTAGGAATGCCAACTAATCAAAGGGGACAAATAATCTCCTACCTACATGGTGTGCCTTTGTTTACATACTTGAATCACATACTGCACTAGGGGCTGTCTTGACAATGATAATCATTATTATCTCACATATGAAAAAATTGAAACTCACACAATTAACTAGTACTCCTCCAAGTATCATGACTATATCTTGAAGTCTATTTATTTGCTCTTTTATTGGTTGGTCATGGGGCTTGAACTCTGGGCCTGGATGCTGTCTCTGAGCTCTTCAGTTCAAGGCTAGTGCTCTACCACTTATGCCACAGTGTCCCTTCTGGTTTTCTGGTCATTAATTGGAGATAAGAGTCTCACAGATTTTCCTTGCCCAGCTGTTTATTTGTTATTTTATAACTCATCTTAAAAATGGCAGAAGCCAAGCTGGGCATTGGTGACTCATGCCTAGCTACTCAGGAGGCTGAGATCTGAAGATCATGATTCAAAGCTAGTGCAGGCAAGAAAGTCCATGAGACTCTCATCTCCAATAAACTACCCAGAAAAGGCCCAAAGTGACAGTATGGCTCAAGTGGTAGAGTGATTGCCTTGTGCAAAGGAAGCTCAGAGACTGCACCCAGGCCCAGAGTTCAGGACTGGCAAAACCAAACTAAACTAAACCAAACCAAACCAAACCAAACAATGACAACAACAACAACAAAAATGGCAAAACCAATAGGCATGCAAATTTAGAAGAATGTCAAATATATGACCTAGATTCAATGATGTTAAGAGTAGAGAAAAACTATATTTTTCCTAACTAAATTTTACATATTTTGATAGTTTCATCAATCTTTTGCTGTACCACTGTATCCTGAACTGCTTTAAAACCTGTGTGAAGTGTCATGAATATAACTTTAAATGAATACATAGAAAGAAGTGACATGAGAAGATTCTGGAGTATGGTGTGTTTATTTCCCAGTGCCCCGTGTTACCAGTGTCGTGCACAGGCCCTAGGAAGAGTGAGAGACTTGGCATGAGGTGAGCCTCCAGCGTTTTCAGGCCAAGTGCAGAATCTCTATCTTTTGCTTCAGTTCAGTACTGTATTCTCCAATGACAAAAGTGAAAGAGTAATTAGACTATGTGGGTTTCTCTTTAACCTGGTTGGCTACTTCCCCTCACAGCACAATTACCCTGCTAATGAGATTAAATTTGGTTTAACTAGAGGATTATTTCACTGCAGAGCCCCCGCTGACTGCTGTTCCCACAGGAGCCATAGCTCTGTTGATGCACCCATCTAACATTCATTTGCCTTAATGAAAGCCAGACAGAAGAATTGGGCTTGCACAGTAGCGAAAACCACAAGGGCTTTTGTTTATATTGAAAAAAGAGCCTCATTTAGTCAATCTGAATCTTCTTAATACCCGGTGAAATATTTATTAATGAGTATCAGCACAGCAAGTCAGGGAGCCTTATTTGCATTAATTTAAACCATAAATAATTGAAGGTAGATTTCATTCCTTCAGTCATGGTTTCAGAAAAATCCTCAGTAGCATGCTGAATAAAAGAAACCATTATTGAGATGAAATGTATTAAAAGTTCAGGATGGTAGATGTTTTTGCCTGCCCTTAGACGGTATGCATCATTTCCTGATAATGCATTATTCATTATCCTATTATATTCACTCACTAGAGGTGACACGATGAGACACTAGCAATATTTTTTTTTCTTATTTCTTTAGGTCAGGATTATAGGGAAACTGCAGCAAGCTAGGCCATTCATCAGGTTGGACCCAAAATTAGTTGTGAGGAGCCTTGGGTATCCCTTTATTCACGTACTCACTCACAGAACACTTAATTTGTTTACCACATGTCAAGCATGACTACACGGTAAGAATGAGAAATAGACCAAACAAAGAACCTGTTCTTTGGGAACTCATGTTAAAGCAATGAGTCCAAAAACCCAAATCTCCGCCTGCCAGTGGTCATGAAATAAAACTAAAGTGTCTCAGACAATATGAGAGTGAAGGCAATGTTGGGAAACAGCACTTGAACTGACAGGAAGTGTTAGAGCATACTACATGGATTCATGGTATGTTGTTGCATGTAACTTTTATATATTTTCATTTTATTTTACTCACATGTAGGCATGTGATAGCTCTTGATGTGCTAGATCTTACTGTGACTTATAGTGGAGGAAATAAAAAATACCAAACAACTGATCCACAGAGAAAAGGATTTAAGAATAATACTAGATAAGCTAGAAGCACTAATAATTATACAGGCCACGCTATGGGTGAACATACATCATCCCCTCCTAGATCTAGGCTCTCTGAATCCAGGAGATGGGACAGATTTATCAGTGTGTTCTCCACAGTGCTTAGCATAGCATATTTATTAGCACCTGTTTAGCACAAACTTTCTTCATAAAGCAAGAAGGTAAGTCTGCTCTAAAAATAGCTCCGTTAAGGAAGGAATTATACATTCCTTGTTGCTGGCCAATGATTAAGATAACTTTGTCCTTGTATCTCTCTATCTATGAAAACCACACCTAACTTAATGTGTACAGACTTTCCTAAATCTCTACCTTCAGGAAAAATTTATATTACTGCTAAGGCAAATGTGTGTCTCTTATTAAATGACTTTGCAGGGGTATAGGAGAACTTTTTGATTATTCATAAAGAATATGACATTATTTTCCAATAAAGGAATATAAGCATGAGGATGAGAGGAAGTTAGTAAATAATGTCTAGCTTTCAGCCAACAAGAAGAAAATTACCATGAGATCGCCATAAATGAACTTCTTTCTGACGACTGATCTTAACATTATTTGAGGTAAAGGAAAGAAGCCTTATTATCAGAGGATTACAAAAAAATCAGCACAGGAATAGTACTTAATAAAGTGACTATAACTTAATACTGTTTTATGAGGGCAATAAAAGGGATATTATTGAAACAAAACAGGAAAATGCTTATTCTTGGAGTTGTAAATCTTCCATTAAGACTATATAGGTGATTATTTGAGATATTGTTAGAGATAAGGAAGAATCTTTTACTTCTTGGTCAATTGATTAAGTCTTTGGAGCTGCTATATAAAAATGCAGATGGAATCAGAATATTGAGAAGGTATTGAAAGATATATGGAATTTACTTTCAAATATATAAATACTACGTAAATTCACTTATTTAATTTAAATGCAATTTTAAGATAATCCACAAGGGAAGGTAACTACATAATAAAAATAGTCTAATCATTTCAAATTTGTTTTCAGAATTTTTGGATCACTTTCATATTTATTACTTAATTGAATGCTACAATGCTCTATATAGCTACATAGCTATAATGCTATGCTGACACCTTTACCTGTGGAAGGAAGGCATTTGACTTTAAGTATAAATTAATAAAAAGTTCATTCTAAAAAGCAATAGGTAGCTGATACATCAAGTTACTAGTATTTAACTGGCTCCTTTGAATGTACACTTCTTCCTTTAATGAGATCACACATGGTGGAACGGTAGTAAGTTTAGTTCATATGAATGGCCTATAATTTGTTTGCATATTGTTTTCGCGTAGATTATTTATTTCAAATGTTTTGGGGCTAGCCTTTTCCATTCCTCTCTCACTACCAATGCTACTTTCACCAGCATAGGGGTCTGTATTCGCGATCTCTTTCACATTGATATTCCATATCTCAAGACGTTCCCTGGCTTCGCCTTTCATCACCCACTCTCCGTTTTCAAGGGCTAGTATGATATGCATCTGCTTATTTTCCTGTATTTGTGCAGGATGATCATGAGAATTCAGGGTTTTTTTTTAATGTTTTGGTATTTCTGGTAATGTTTTTTTCTAGTCGCTCAGGACATTTCTCATTTCAGTGAGAGTTCAAAAGAGCCATATTTAATATATGTATATGATATTAATGAGATAGGTAAAAAGAATACAAATAGAAGGCACTCAGTCCATCATTCAACTCAATGAAAATATGTCACAGGGTGAGAAGGACAGGGAGACCCAAATCCAGTTCCTTTCATCAGACCCAGCTTGAATGACTCTCATAACATTAGTATCTAGCCACTCTGAGTGTTTAACCTAGTACTTTAGGATACTTAGTTTTTTTGAGGGGGTTGAGGAGGTCCGGTCGTGGGGCCTGAACTCTGGGCCTGGGCACTGCCCCTCAGCTCTTCAGCTCAAAGCTAGCACTCTACCACCTGAGCCACAGCGCCACTTCCGGCTTTTTTCTTTTTGCTTATGTGGTGCTGAGGAATTGAACCCAGGGCCTCAGGCATGCAAGGTAAGCACTCTACCACTGAGCCACCTTCCCAGCCCCAGGATACTTAGTTTTATAGTATCTATTTTTGCAAAGAGAATACCTCTTTGGAGCTTAACCAAAGGGAGTTAAGTGGAAGGAAATCTAATTGCATTATGTTTACCAGGTGGAGAGACAATAGTTTATCTCTAAGTAATTTTCATAGGTAATCACAATTATATCCATATATGATTGGAACCCTATGATATAAAATATCTAAATTCTACCCGTCCTTCAGTATCTCAAAACCTTACTGTATGTAGTCTACATTAATCTCACACTCTTCCTTAGCTTTCACAGTCCAAGGAATGCAACTATATGTTTCTATCTCATCTTTCTCTGTCCTCTGCTATTTTTTAATGAAATTATTCCTCCAACTTTATTTTCATTTCTTTGAGCATAGAAATTATGCCTTTTATTTTTTCCATATTTCATAGGATTCTTATTGCAGTCTGCCACTCATATTAGAACTCAAGAGGTATGGTTTGGGGGTGATAATGAATAGAGAGGAGAGTACAGAGATTAGGGACAGACCTAGGCTGGCATTTTAGTTCTCTCCAACATTTAACTATTGGACTTTCCTGACCACCCAGGCTTCTAATCTGCAAATGAGGAAATAATACCTAACTTGAGGGCTTATTACAAGTTTACCGATCATGAATGTTTTGGAATAGTGCCTTACAGTTACCTAATGCATGTAAGCATAGTACCTTAAATACAGCAGCATTATATTGTACGTAAAACCTGCAACAATTAAATGTTGGTTCATTTATATGCAAATGTGCTATTTAAGTCAATAAGATACTATGAGTATCATAAATGTTATGCCATTAACAAAAGTCAAAAGTGAATTTCATCAATGACTTGTAATGACTGACTTTATAATGATGGCACCATACAGAGCTTACATAGAGCTTATTATCATAGATTTATATATTGTTTATAATGTATAACACACTCTTATGTATATTACCAGTATTTATAATAATAACTGATAATAATGTGGCATACCATTAGGCAAGGAAGCTAGCAGTAAACACTGACAAAGATATTTTGTATTTGAGCCTCTCAAAGCACTAACCTTCTGTACAGGACTACTCTTCCTCCAGGACTCCGGGTCTTACTGCAATGTGACTGCATGTCACTTTTTTAAGATGATCAGGGAAGGTTTAAAATATCTCCTGAAGGATTATCAGTCTTCTTTCTTGATCTTCTTATGCTTTATAGAACTTATCATATTCAATACCATATCTAAAAATTTGCTTGTTTAGTTAAAATTCCATTTGCTTTACTGGAAAGTAAATCCCATGAGAAAGGCCTTTGGTTAATTCATGTATTTCTAGAACCTAGAAAAGTGCCTGGCACACTGCAGCTGATCTTTAGATACTTGTTGCATAAATATAAGACTATAATTGAACCAGTTAGTGTTGCCCACAGCCAATGGCTTTATGGCTTCTATCAGAAAATTCAGTTTTTTTATATTTTGTCCATTTTGTATTCTCCCTAACCACCAATGTTACCTGGAAGTAAAACATAAAAATGACTATGTAACACTGCTCTAGACCTCAACATTCCTTTCTTTAGTACCTCATTTGATAATTAAACCTGAAAAGTAAAAAGAAGAGGACGAGTCTAATGATATTACTTGGGCAGAATAGCTTCAATTTATGTTTTAAAAAATTATCACCAATAGCATATTCTTGCATGTTCAAATCCTACAGCTCTCAATCTGGCCCCCTGTAAAAAGTAACATATGCTCACAATAAATCTTTAAAATGGCTCTATTAATAGAGTGACTGTGGTGACAGTTTTATAAATGGGCCCCATCTTTATGCAAACTGTGTTTTATTAGATTGCATTATAATGATTTGTAATAAGAATACCAAGACAAATTCTGAGAGAAGGCACTCCAAATGTTCCTAAGCCTGTCAGGGGTTTCAAAGTGTGGGTATTGTATGTGGAGGACTGTGCATTCTCAGCAACAACAGACACCATCAGATTACTTTTGCTACAGTTGTATGCTTCTCTGCCTGCTTTTTTCCCAATCAGATAATAACAGTCTAATAACTGGCTTTGTGTCTGTCAATCCAATTACTTCCCATTTGGGATAGGCTGACATTCTATTAAGTCAGAGGACAGATGGCAGGGTCTATCATTACCCTCTGACTGAATCATTAGCTTCCTAGGCACACAAGCAGAGAAGGAGCTCATCTATGAAGTCAGGTGTTTTCCAAATAAAACCAAAGAAATAGATCACTAAAAATAATCTTGTTAACCAATGTTATGTCAATGCCATGCCTGTGACAGGCAGAGCCATCTAGTTTACCCTTCAGTGAACTGAGAGGCTTCCTGAGAAAGCTGGATCAGGAAGAGTAGCTTACAAGCCATGTTTCTAGAACCCTTTCCCTCATATGTCTGTTAATTCATCCCAAGAAAAATACAACCTCAGTCTAGTATCTAAATATTGTTACCATGAAAAAGTAAAACAATTCTTTCATCAGATATAATCTCATTAAGAAACTGAAAATATAAAATACTGACTACAAGAAGTTTCCTGTGGGGAAAGTTGAGTGGAATCTAACCAGGGTTAGCTAACTGAATGTCTACAGTAAATTCAAATAAAATCATAAATAAAATAAAATCATAAATAAAAGTACCTTAGGATTGTAAATATTCATTGGGTATTTACAATATAATTAGGAAAAAAAGAATTAAAAAGGAAGCAATATATGGCTTCATATTCCCTACTCTATCAATAATCAACATATAAAAGGTGCTTCTAAAAACTCTAGGTTAATAAACTTAGAGATGTTTTAAAGAACCTGTTAATAATGCCAATGTCAAATTTTAAAGAAAAACATGTATTATAGTTGGTTAATGCATCAAAATCAAACTAGACTTTTTTTTTTGGTTGGTTGTGGGGCTTGAACTCTGGACTTAGCTGCTGTCCCTACGCTCTTCAGCTCAAGGCCAGCGCTCTACCGCTTGAGCCACAGCACCACTTCCGGTTTTCTAGTGGTTTATTGGAGATAAGAGTCTCATAGACTTTCCTGCCCCGGCTGGCTTTGAATCACGATCCTCAGACCTCAGCCTCCTGAGTAGCTAGGATTACAGGCGTGAGCCACAGGAGCCCGGCTAAACTAGAACTAACTTCTAAGAATCAATGTGGTTAATTGTATCCTCTTCATAGATTCTAGCTGTACATTTGAAATTTCATGTCTTCCTTGGGTTAGAAATGACAGTAATGGAGACACATATGATGTTGGAATTGGAAGACCAGCATGCCAACATGGCTGCACCATTTGTAAGCTGTAGGCCTCAGTGTACTCACTTGATTCTTTGAACATAGCCTCACTTTCTACAGTTTAGTATGAGATGCTGGCAGGATTTGGCTTTTTTTCTGTTTTTCCTAATTATTAAGCAAATCCCTCAGGGCCCCACAAGGAAACTGAATCATCACTGCTATCTTATTATAAATATTCATTTCCAAAGGCTACAAAGACTAATAAACTTCCTGTTGCAAGGAACAGAGGGTCAACATGTTAAAACAAACAAAAAGCAGGGAGACGTTTGCGTGCTGAACCACCAAAGCAGACAACTTTATAGCCTTTTAATAAGGATTGTATTTCACGGTTATGGTTATAGGGAAAAACAGACCCATTAACAACTATTGTCTCTTTCCTAGGTGTCTTCATTCCTTACTTATTGAGGATAACAGTACATTCAAAAGTGGTTACATATGAACTCTCTTGTGTAATACCTAATTTTCAAAAAGGTTCCTTGAGTTACAGAGTTTCTTCAATTTAGCATTTAAGAAAACATGTGCAGTTAGTAGATGCTTTGAAAAACAGCTGGTTACCCTGAGAGGTGTTCACTCAATAGGCCCAAAGAATCTAGCTACTGAAAAGAAGAGAATGATCAGAGCCGGCAGTTGCGACATAGGCACATTCAGGCTATTATCAGCAGCCTGGACAACTTCCAAGCAACTTAATATAAAGATGGAAGAAACATCTGGTCTAAAATTTAAAAAAAAATGAAGTCTGAAAGAACTGAATTGAATATAGTATCTTCCAGGTGCTTACTGAAGAGATGGAAGAGTCTAGTAAGTTTGAATCAGGAACAAGGTGATTTAATTTTGAGATTTCACAAGCACTGAAAATTAAGCAAGAATGCCCATGTGGCAGGCATTGCCCCTGGTCTCACAAAGAAGCCAGGTAGCTTCATTGTTATTGGTAAAGTAGTCAAACAGGTAGAGAGCCAAGAAGTTTCCTGAAGTAATTCACCATTTGGAGTGGGAGACAATTAGGCTTTGACTCAATTAGAGCAACAAGATAAAAAGATCATGAATATATACGATATAACTTCTCCAAAGAGTCACATATTTTATTGGCTGAGAGTGACAGTGAGCTATAATACAGCTTCTCAGGTGGTGAAGGTATGATTACTGCTGCTTGGGCCTGGCCCAGGCAAAAACACAACACTCTTATCTGATGAACAAACTAAAAGCAAGAAGGACTGGAATGTGGATCAAATGGTAGAAGGCTCACCTAGCAAAAATGTGGTGTCAAATTAAATCCCCACTACTGCCAATTAACAAACAAACAAACAAAAACAATTGTCTTTGCAACTAGAGTTGAAGAATATAAGAAGCCTTATGAAGGGATCAACATTAATTAGAAACCTCTCACAAATCATGGGGTAAAGAAGTAATAGATTAGACATGGGAGGAGAAAATGGCTCCTCTTTTCTTGTCCTCATACCTAACTCCCTCATTAGCTTCTCAGTGTACCAAGAGAACAGAAGAGGAAAAGGGGCTTCCAAAATGCAAGGGAGCCCCTCACACTGCTGCGAGAAGGGCACTGGGAAGCTCACCTTGGAGTTGAAAGTTACATGAGGTACCAGCTTGTCAAGCCGAACAGAACGCTACTTCTGTTTCTGTTAGAGTCTCTTCATATCACTAGAATTAAAAGCATCAATGAAGATGATAAAATGAGGCAAAAAGCTTCCTGCACAAGCTGCTCTTGGAAGATTATGAGGCTTCATTTTTCCTCAAATATTTTCCTTTATGAATTGAAAACATTACACGTGCTTTGCCAGAAATCAGCTTGTTTCCACAGATAAAAATAAGTGGGAAAAGCTAGGGAGAAAAATGGCTCAAAACAGCCAAGGAGAGTGCTCGCACCCACCTGCCTTTCTCCCAACAATACCTCTGTGTTCCCAAGGCAAGAAGACCTGGTGGCAATAACCACTCATTTCCCTTGACACAAAGAAGCCTCTAAATCCACGCCACCTAAAGTTGACTACTCTTTTCTGCCATTTGATGTCTGTACTTGAAGCACTATAAATGCATACTTTTTATGTCTTTTTTCCAGAACATTAAAATTGTCTCAGATTTTTATAGTTCCACTTTCATTTTTGGAAAAATGTGTATTTTACAATCGCTCCACTTATTGCTTCATCATGGCATGGTAATTTTGATTTTTGTGAACAATTTTCTTCTTTGGCAGGTTTTCTTATTTTCCATATTTTGAAAAAGTGAAATGCCTGACTTGTAAATAAAGAAATCAGCTTCCATGGGCAATATGGAAAGCGCCTTTGGGGCATTTTAAGTGATGAAGGAGTATGAGCTGTTTAACTCTGATTTGAGTAGCAAATGTTCTAAAAGAACCATCTTAAATCATGAGAGGAACTAAAGGAATGTTGGCAGATCTGCTAAACCAGGGTACTTATCCAAGCTCTGTGAATTTCCTGATGCTACGAATAAAAAATCTGGGTACACTAGTATTATTCTGCTTCTTAGCTCTCATCAGATTCTCAAAATTTCTCTAAACTACAAATTTCCCTTAAACAGAGTCTTAGCCTCACATCAAAGACAATACTCAAATACGTTTTCACATCATGAGACACAAAAATATAAGTAAGAAATAACTATAGATTTAATTATAGCCCTAGATATTATAATGTCTCAATCTGAGTTAATATTTATTTTTTCATAAAGATGAAATATTTAAAGAACACAAATCTTAGCTTATAAACTTGTAAGTAAATATGTTGGGTGGTATGCAAATGTATACAAATGCATGAACAGAAATATGATAGATTCAAATAGAACTCAAGCAGTATAATTCCTTAGAAAAGTGAAGTCAAGGTCTGATAAAATAAAAACCAGGAAGCAGTACTTGTAAGGAGTGGGTAGAGGTAGGATGGGAAAATATTGAAAAGGAGTGACAATGATCAAATTGTATCCATAAACTGTTTTGCTAAAAGGCAATTCCTTGGTACAGCTACTTAAAAGATTAAAAAAAGAACATATGTCTATTTTAGAGGATGGCATTTGAAGAAGAATGCAGACTAAATATATTTGGATTTGAATCTTACTTTATGTTGTCACTCCATGATTTTGCTTCAAGGAAGGTAAATTCTCTGGTCTTACTTTGTAATTGTCTAAAATACTGCCATACCAGTAAATTATTTTACTAATTCTTGTGGGAATTTTGTATTGAAATATTTTTCACTTATTAAGAACCCATTGATTTTTTTTATTTTTAAAGAAAATTAGATTGAGTCAGCATTATTGCTGAAGAATGTCTAACCCTTTCTTCTATTTGTCCATACAAATAGCCAAATGATAGTATAGAACCTGTCTATCTATGGAACATACAATAAATGTTCTACCATGAGCCAATAGAGCTTCAGCCAAAATGTAAACAATTATTGATAACTTTGTAGTCAAACTGAGTACATTTATACATAACAAGAATAAAGTACAAACAATTTGTAAACCTTATCACCAACTTCACAAACTTCTGGAAACTAGGCCCCCTGGGTAGGCAGCTAATGAATGAGATCAGTTGCCAGCCTCCTTCCAGCTATACAGTATTAACATTCCACCATTGTCAGTGGAGACCAGAGGCGCCACACAGGCTTCAATTCCAGTCCCTGATATCCAACTCTAACAGAAATGATACTCCAATGATTAAAACATTCCACATCCCCCATCTACATGAATGTCTTCTTTCACTAAAACCTAATTATGCCTACAACTAAAGTAGATATTTAAACTGATAATTCAATCGATGTAATGTACATCCCACTCTGTGCTTCAGAGAGTTGAGTTTAAATGCCTTTTTTGATTACTAATTATTTTCTAAGTGAGTTTAATGCTTATGAAAGCTATTGAGACCACATGCCTGAGGATGAATGTTGTCTTTATTTGAGAAGCAGGTTCCGCAGAGCCTCTGGTAGCACGCAGCATGAAATTCTACCTGCAAATCCCAATCTGTAAGGCTTGCTTTGTGGAACTCAAGAACGTTTAAAGTCAGAACATCTTTGTTACACTTGCTGGCTAGTTTAAACTCTTAAACAGGAAGACTCCTTAGCTCTACGGAGGGATGGGTACCTTGGAAATGTGACTAGTCATTTATTTCAAGTGGAATGCATGCAGCCATTCACAAGATATAAACAGTGTGAAACAGGGCGAACATGAACTTGTCACGGAGGCATATAGTCTCAACATATTTTCTACCAACTGTCTAAATTCTATCACTTTAGCGCAATTTAAGGTGTTACAGTAAGAACCCCCACAGTTCCAGGAAGTCCAATCACATTTTTGCATCATCTGTTTCAGCCTCCTCAGTGCTTAGCAACAAGTAAGTGTCCCCAATGGGATGGGCAGAGACTCATTAGCAGCGTAAAGCTTTTGCACTATTAAGCAAGATCAGGTGAAGACATCTCTCAGACTTTTCCAGTGAAAATCAATTCTTCAAATTCCTTTCCTGTCTACATTGTACTGTATGCTCTGTTGCTCCCAGAAAGAAAAAAAAGCAAAAAAAAAAAAAAAAAAAAGAAGCTTGTTTCTACTCCAGCTGGAAAAGTGCAGTTCACCCAGAATTCATTGACCATATTGAACGTGGTGAAGTAGGCTGATGCTTATTTCTGTTGGAAAAATCAGGTGGTGTTAGTTATGTGCTCATTATTTATGAGGCAGAGGGCAGCTTCTGACTCCCTCAGGATCTGCCTACCACTAATGGTGGCAGGTTTATTGCATAAGAATATATATTTCATCTAAGGATATGGTCAACAGGCTGGAGAGCTCTCTATCCAGACAAAGTGGCAAATGCTTGCACATTTACTATGAGATGATGAGTATGCTCACTACATCTGAGATGGGGAGTTAGAAACTGAGTCAGAGGAATATGGTTATGAGGGTTAAAATGCACAGCTTACACAGAAAGTCTATAACTATGTTTAACAATTGTGTACTCTTTGAAACTCAAATTAGAAGGAAAAAAGCCTTTGCCATCATACTCACACCACCAGCAGCAAAGTAACAAATCAACTGTGAAATGGATAGACTTAGACTAATTAGTAACTCTGTAATTATTATAATGTTAACCTTATAACTAAACACAGTTAGTGAAGCACAGGGTTTGATATCTAGAAACCAAGACTACACCCTAGGTCACCAATGAACTTAGGACTCAGGACTTTCACATTCTATAGTCTTCATTTGAATGTAGCACGTTGTTTTTGTTTTATTAGGAGCTGGTAATCTTATATATTCAGTGGAAAATTGTATTAGGAAGGCTGCTGGACATCCACTATTGGACATATCCATAAACACAAAATGTGCCCTCTTTTGTGCTTCGAAAGGGGAAATAACCTGGCACCGAAAAAAATATCAAAATGTAGAGTGGCACCAAATGGAGAGCTTCTGTGGACCTTAATATTTTCTCACTCAAGTGTTCCAGAAATTTTTATATACTGAATTATTAAAGCAGTTATATTGTTAGAACAAATACAGGTCCACATTGGTCCTCTGACCAATTCTTTTCTTTTCTTTCTTCCTGTCTTGTTCTATGCACATGACAGAAAATTTGAACTTTACTGTGACTGGATTCCAAAACCTACTTTGTATTTTAACAAAATTGTATGACCACCATACAGAAACACGAAGGGAAACAACAAGGGAAATAATAAAAACATCAGGTATGAGGTATTGTAATGATGCAGATAAGAGACTGTATAGCATAGTTACAATCGTAGCATTAAAGAGAATGTACAGTGCTTAGATCATCTATATAGTCTGAAGGTAGAACACTCATGATTTGCTGATGATGTACTGTGCCTGTGGGATAAGAAAAAGAGAGGTCAGGCATGAAATGAGAGGTTTTGGTCTAAGCCAGTGGAAAGATGTAATGTTTACTGAGCTGAACAAGATTACAGGAGGAATAGTTTTAGGGAAAACTTCTGGGAAGTTGGTTTTTGACAAACTCAGTTTAAGATTCTAACTAAGCTGGGCACTGGTGGCTCACGCTTTTAATCCTAGCTACTGAAGAGGCTGAGATCTGAGGATCATGGTTCAAAGCCAGCCCAAGCAGGAAAGTCCCTGAGACTTAACCATCAGAAAACCAGAAGTGGCGCTGTGGCTCAAGTGGTAGAGCACTTGCCTTGAGCTGAAGAGCTGAGGGACAGCAACTAGGCCCAGAGTTCAAGCCCCACGACTGACAAAAAACAAAAACTGACTAAACAAAGTGGAGATGACAATGGAGACAGTTTGCTATGAGTCTAGAGTTGAGAGACTGGCAATGTATATAAAAATTTAAAAATTATTTGTGTATAGTTGGCATTTAAAGTCATGAGACCTGGAAATGGATCATATAGAAAAGAGAAGAGTGGTCTTGAGATAAAGCCTGAAGGTTCATAGTTACCAGGAGGAGAAGACAGAGAGCTCACAGAGAAAAGCAAGTGAGATAGGAAGGGAGCCAATCAAGAACCCACAGGTAGTACTTAGAATATGTATGAATGGTAAGTTCGCTTCACTCCAGAAAACACCATTGATATATTTCACAATGGGTAAGACGAAGCCTTGGGAAGAATTATCTAGGTCATGCGACAGATAATGGTAAATGATTTATTTAACCTCTATGAATGTTATGAAGTATTCCCCTGTCCACTAGTTCATATGCTAAAGCCCTCATTTCTATTGTGAAGGTATTAAGCCATTTGGAAGTTAAGTGTGTCATGAATATATACATTCCTTCCACTAGAACTAGTGTCCTTAGAAAAGACACCAGTGACCCCCAATGGTGTGAAGACACACCAAGAAAGCAGCTATGCATCTAGCAGAATCTGGTTAAACTGACACTCTAGTCTCAGACTTTGGCTCCCACACTGTGCAAAATAATGTCAATAGTCTAAGCCACTGAGTGTATGGCATTTTCTTTTAGCTATTCAAGAAGAGAAAGACATTAAGCCTCTTATAAAACACCACCAATATGTTGAGGTATTAAATGACTTAAGCCATAAAAGGTGCCCAATACAATACCTGACAAAATGCTCAATAAATGTTACTTATCATTATTGTTGTTATTTGTGAACCCTTCCTCTTTTATGCTTAAAGCACTTTCCACTTACACAGTGATCATTCAGAATTTATTTACAACCCTAAAGCACAACTGTAACAATTGTGGACTTCACAGCTTATGTAAGAATTCAGAAACTGGTTCGTCTTTCATATAATGCCCACAATTCTAGCTTAAGTAGTAGATACTAACTACAAATGAGAAATATTTTTACAGGATAAAAAAACAAGATGGGACTTTCATCTTTTAGATATGTCTCCTCTGCCTGCATACTTGGCAGGTAAAATTTAGTATGATGCATAAACTACAAATTGTCTAATGTCTATGATGATAAAGTTATTGTTAAACTTTATATGGCGTTTTATTATATGGGAAATAGGAAATAACTGAATAAAGATCAGCAGCACATGCCAATTGACAGAGTACAGACTTTCTATGTGGTCTTGAGCCTGAGGGAGAATGCTTTGAGGTGCTGAAGATGTTATGAGAACTTGTATTACATTTCTGCAATTTATGCTGATACAAAATACTTCTTTAACTTGCTTTTGAATGTACTCAAATTTTCTCTGGGTCCTCCCTTAACTGTAGTTCCAGCAACAAGGATACCTTCAGGAGAGTATCTTCAGTTGCTGGCTTAGTGGATCTGCAGAAAAGCAGGTGCTTTGAAGCCATGTCTTATGCTGCTGCATGGCTTTATCTGTGCTCCAGCTGTTTTTACCTAGAGTGACAGATGTGACTTAGACGCCGATGATAACTGAGGCTGGTGATAAGAGCACTATAGATGCAAGACTCACAAGCTCCTCTGAATGAGGTCCTCTGCATATTGGCTTTTGTTCTTCTAAAGGGTTAGATGGTACGGGATACTCTAATACTCTAGTGTCCTTGAAAAAAATTAAAATCTGGTTTAAAAGTTCTTCCTTTTGTGGGGAGTGGTGTATTTGGTTTTATTCCCCCCCCACCCCCGTTCTCCTTGTCCCTTCCTTGTTTTTCTCTCCAGTGCTAGGGAACCCAAGGCCACACCTTAGGCAAGTATGCTGCCACTGACCTACATTTGAGCCGAACCCACTGGTTTCTTCTTTTTACAAAGTCACCGCTTGCTGTTATATCTGGCATATGGGAAAGCAGTTGGGATGTGAGGTAAGAAGGCCCTTTGGAGTTTCTAAAGGAAAACTAAGATTTAAACACATGCCTTCTTTTAACTTCAGCTTGGTGACTGGACATAACGGCATTTTCAGATGCTGGGGATAGAAGGGGACAGGCAGTTTGGAGAAATTAAGCAAGTGCACAGGGAGGAAAGAGTATGGGTCATTTTGTTCAAGTCATTTCAGGTCCTCTCTGCCTTAGGCCTCCATCTCTACACTAAACAGTAATGAGAAGATAAAAGTCTCTAATTGTGATTCAGTATAGTAATCAGAAAAAGAAAAAGAGAACGAAAGGAAGACTGAAAATATTTCTCAGATCTATGGAAAAGTCAAAGAACACGATTATTGAAAAAGCTGATTTGATCTAATGCCTGTATTGTTATTTTTGTAGTTAATAGGATACACTTCAACGTGTAACTGAAAAAAAATATATATGACAACTCTGATTGTAGCAATTATTCAGCTTACTAGGTTTGAAAAACATCATTTCAAGTTATTATTCTGATAGAGATGGCACTTTGAGACTGGTTAACAGGGATTCTTTTTGCTCTGTGGCAGTAATCCAGGAGATGCCTATCTCGGGTTGGGGACACCATTACTGTGATTTAATCTAGTGGTGTTAGTTGGGCATATGGGAATTGAACACATGACCTCCTTCTCACCCAAACCATGCTCTACTTAACAACAATATACGATACTATTGTGTGGTCACATAGCTGCGGAGGGCCTGGTCTAGCACATCTGTTTAGGAGTAAAAACCAGCAGTCAAGCAGTTAACTGCATTTGGGAAAGCAAAAGGAAAAGAAAAATTAATGGCTTCTTTTTTTAAGAGTGAGCCTGACTGCAGCTGTGATTCTTGAACAGCTTGTTCTGAACTACATGGCCTTCCAGCCTCCCAATCTTCCCACTATGTTCCATGCTCAACTAGCTTTCAACAGCTTTCCCGAAGCAACCCTTCAGCATACTAAACTTGGGATTCTTTAACACCAAGTAACACTTTTCTCTCTCTAATGGGATAATTTAGCCCTCTGACTTTCACAGCAGATGCATTTAAGACTCAGTGATGTCATTTAATTACAGACTGAAGAAATCTGAAAGCATCATTCCAAGTAGCCTCTCCTGTCAGCTCCCTGATGGAGCCTACCAGCAATGCCACACACAAGAAGAAAGGACTCCAGGGAGGAGGAAAGAAGTATAAATGGACCAGGTCAAGGCCTCCATTCCATCACCTGAATATTGATGTCCAGGATTCTCCATATATCACCTAGGTAAGTAGAGATAAAACTTAGAAAGGCAAAGACCAAGGGTCCAAATTAGAAGGCAAATGAATGATCAGGTCAATATACCTACTGAATACTTATTAAGGTATATTTTCTCAATTACAGTGGTCAAATTAAGATGGCCAAGGTGCATTTTTCTATCCACTTAATGGTCACTTGAAGTCTTAAGTACTAGAGTTCAATAACTGCCAGGCAGAGAAACAAGCACTTCCATTTGACCTTTGCCTCATGAGAGAAATGTTGATTAAAAAAAATAATATGAGTAAGGAGGAGAACATGTTTATCAAACAAGAAAGTGCTTTAAGTCTAAGCCCAAGGTCTTGAGTTCAACCCCTAGTGCAATGTCCCACAAAAGAAGAATTGATTAAAACTTGACAGCATTACTCTCCCAAGTCTGTACTAACTTGTTTTTGAGGACATGCATTTCCTTATAATTATAAATGAAGAAGAAAGAACTAAGCTACCTTTGTCAGTTTGTTCAAGTCTAAACCTTCTTCCTTTCTAAATTGGGTTTTAAAACTGCCTACAAGCAATAATCCCATTCACTAAATTCTGTGGGTAAATTCAGTGGTTCATTGAATGCATACTTTATTTCCCTGCTTTAATGTAACAGAATTCAAGAACAGAAAGATGGATGAATAATTAGCATGGTGAGTGAGATGAACACTCTGGCTCCTTGCCAATACCAATCCTGTAAGATTCATTGTTCATAAAAGCAGTTATGACCTAAGGGAACCACAAATAGTGAGATGGCAAGGGTCACACTTTGATATGATGATGCCACACATAGCAATGCTTTATATGTGAGCATCAGAGTCCACATGTGGCCTGATTAGGATGCACTTAATCAAACACAGCCAACCCTGGGTTGCTCCATATGTCCAACTAGTGTTGCACTAGGCAACCTAAGCAGCAATGACACTTAAGGACACAATGAAGATATGAATATCCTTAACTCCCTACAACCAGGAAGCAGCTGAAAAAAGTATGATTTTCAGTAGATGCAAAGGATGATATACATGGTAAAAGGCAAGATATAGAAGATATAAAAGACCATTATTAGAAATGTTACTATATCAATATCATGTGATTATATGAATTTTACTTTTGAACCGTTATAACACACCCAATATTGGCATTATCTTCCCGCTGAACGAATGGCCCAGCTTAGATTGAAACCCTAGACTATCCTGGCATAGGAGCTTTTCTACTCTACCCCACTGGCTTCCCAATGGTTCAGGCTGGTGACCAGGGCAGAATCCATTAGTTGGTGGCCTTGAAGCCAGAGACTTACTTGGTCTCTCCACGTATACCAGAAGATACTACCATTGGATTCTAGTATCATGTTCTTCCCACACACGTGTGTGTGTGTATGTGTGTATCCAGGTCCTGAGAACATTTAATTTAGGGTTACTGTCATCTCATATTTTTTTTCCTTCAAAAGAACATGTTTCAGGGGGACCAGTCCTGTGTGATTTGCATCCTTCTCCATTTCTACTAAGAAGGACTCTATTGATGAAGTCACCCATGTCAGGATCATTTTTCTGCCCTTCAAAAACTTTCAAGCTGCCTGATCTGAGCCTCATCTATTCAGGAAGATTACTGCAAAAGAAATTCTTGCCTAGTGAAATCAACATGCAGGGAACATCAGACAATTTCTAATTGAATTTTGCCCGACTTTGATTAATGTTATTACCCTGAAGGCCCCAAGGATAGGGTACATTTATGTGATTTGAAACAATTCAACAATTTTATAAAACCGAGGAAGGATATTTGCTTATTTGTAAGCCGAGGGGCCCAAGTATGGATCTCAGAATGACTGCATACCCTTAGAGGTTACATTTATTTTAGTAAACCTATGTATGCAGAAACATAATACTTCCGAATGTAGCATTCTGACAAATAACTAGTCATGTCTGGATTGATGAATTCCTCTGAGCTAAGAAAGCTAACATGATCCTAACAAAAGTTTAAGACACTGGTTGTAGACACTATCACAAATCAAGCAGTCATGACACTTGGTTGCATTCATGTCCCCAAATAAATCGGATAGAAAAGTCTCACGTAAGGTAGTATTACAATGAAATCTTTGTTTGAAAAATAAGAGACCACAAGGTCACAATCAAAATTAGAAAAGGTTGATTCTTACAAACATTTTTAGTGTTATAAGTTATTAAATGGCATTTCTGGGTGGAAGTGTTATTCACCTTTTGCAGGTGTTGAAATTACAGATAAGCTAGACAATGCATCCAAAGGCATAAAGGGCTGTGAATAAGCAAGAACAGAGGTGGGACTTGGGGCTCTGAGGTCCCTATCTCTTCTCTGACCATACTGAGGCAGAGCTGAGCCTCAGATGGAAAAAACACAGAAGAAGGCCCAATTTACACCATTCTCCAGAGGCATCTTTAATCTCTCCCGCAAGATTTAAGTATATGGTTAGCTGGACTTTGAGGGCTGCAATAATCAAGGTTGGGCCCGGATACTGACTGATTGATTCTCTGAACGTCAGAAATGGAAAAGGCCTTTGCATTCACTGGCATTTCCATAGTACCTTCTGTAGAGAAAGAAACAAACTCAGGAAGATTTGATGACAGACTCAAGGAAACATAGCTAGGATGTATGTGGCAGAGCCAGATCCCAAACTCAGGTTAATCACCATCTGGAGTATTGTTCCTTTAGTATCACTGTGAGTGAGGATAACACTGCCTTTAGAGCTTAGAATCTATAAGAAAACCAGTTTGTTTTTAAGGTGAATCTAGGAACTCTAAGATTTGGTCTGATGTTGAGTTTAATGGCCACCCCAGGACACCAACAAAACAACCAGATACCTAGAAGAGCCCTTAAAAGTTTTCATCTTCCAGCAGAACTTCTTCCCTAAATATTTTGATTTCCACACTTCATGGTCAGGAGTTGTGTGTGTGTGTGTGTGCACGCTTCTGGTTATTTTATATTTCCCTTATGAAGAGGAACAGCATACTGCAAGTTAGCATTTCTTTTCTTTTCTTCTTTTATAAATCAAAGAATGAAAGGGACCTATTAGACTGCGGTTGAAATTGCTGACTCATTGGCTAATGCCTCATACTTTCAGAGACTAATAAAAGGCCATTTGCACACTATTGTGATGAGTCATCTTGAGGCAGAGCATATAATATCAGCTATCTTCTTTAAGGATTCAACATTCTGCATTTCTGCAAGCAAAACTTCACTTAGTGTTAAAAATACCTCAAGGCAAACAGGAGCTGTTTGCAGCCATGGACATGCCCCCTTGCAGGTTTCCCATTGGAGAATCTGCTGTGGGGAGCAGAGCTGATTGGTTGCCTATGGATGCACATCTTTAGATCTCCATGGTCTCCTAGGTAATGCCGAAGCCAGCACACCCAATTGGGTCACTCCCACCCAATGTGGAATTCTTTGTGACACTGCAATGCTGCAATACAAAATATGTATCAACGTGAGGGATTGTTTGTACAAAAAATAATTTTGGTAGAATCCTGGGAGATCTGGGAAAGTTGTCAAGTCCAAACAAGAGGCTGTCTCTATTGATATAAAAAGGCAGCTTTCAAAAATCTGTTATAAAAAGCAGCTTGTTTAATAACAATCTCTTAACATCAGATTTTCAGGCTCTCACTCCAACACACAGCAGAAGCTGCTAATACCATTAATGCCTCCTTTTCCGGATTTAGAGAAAAAAATCCTTCTTATTGATGTGGTAATACTGTCAAATTAAAAGCTAAAAGTGTGATTTGCTTTTAGATTCTTAGAAAGCAATTATAGGCAGAAAAAATTATTTCAAATATGAAGAAAATGGATTTTGGAAAGTATATTAAACTACGAACACTAAGGCATGTAGGGCATTGCCTGATGACTACAAATGAGAATATATATAGTAAAAAACGTTAGTGACCATTAGCTCTATGACAGTATTACTTGCTAAGCAAACTCTACCCCTGCAGCATCAAACTCTTTTTTTGCCAACCTCTTAGAACACACCATCCTACTATCTGGAAGGTACTCTTCTAACCTAAACATCAAAACATCAATACCTAAATTTTTTAACTGACCCCAAAGCCTACTGAGCTGTAAAAAGTTTCAAGGAGCAGTGTTTTCCATAGTTGACTGGTGCCTTCCTTTCATTTTCTTTTTTTTTCTTTTCCTACTCTTTTCATTTTTATAGTCCCATAAATCCACACTTCTTACCTAGCACTGCAGCAAAGATAAGAGTTAGTAGTATTGGAGAAGCCATTAAAAAGAAAACTCATTTTTATAGACAAGGGCATTAAATGCATACTATTTAAACCTCTCACTTATTCACTAAGGATGCCAAGTAGATATAAATTTTATAGCATCTAAAAGAAAAACCCTGTGGCCTATCCAAACAAAATCACCTTTCCAATATGACTTTGCAGAAGAAATTTAAACTCCAATAGTAATTTTGCATCCAAGGTACTCACTGATGAAGGAATTATAGTCACAGAGATGAATCAATGGAATTTGGTTGATTGCTTCATCACCCTCCATTATATCAAACCTTCTGAAGTGCAGGAGAGATCACAGGATGTTTGAGGTATGTTTATTTGGAGATACAGAGAAGGCTAAATCCAATCATACCTTTTAAGGAATGGAACCTGACCATGCAATCTTAATTAACACTGTGACAATTTACTTAAAAATCTCTGATACAGCCCATGCAAAGCACAATCAGAAGGGAAATGCTGTTAACATTTTAGTAAAGTTAAATTAAAAGACAAAAACCAATGTGACAGAGGCCACATTAGAGATTAATAAAAGATTAGATAAGGCAATTATTGTTTGACACTGTTTCTACTGTATGGTACAATGAATGGAAACCAGTTCTGAAGCTTTGGTTAGGTTTTGATAACCATTGGAAGAAGTAATGGTGGGAGACAGAAAGTAGACCCAATCTGTTCCATGGAAGGAACAGAAATATCTTCAGTGAGCCAAGATCTCAAGTCAAGTTACATCTAAAATCAAGAAGGAGGCTAGGGATGTGGCTGAATTAGTAGAATGCATACATAGCATCTAAGAATTCCCAAATCCAATCTCTAGTATTCTAAATAAGCCAATTAGTGAATAAATTAATAAAGAAATCATCCAGGAAACAAACAACAAAAAAGATTAAGAAAAGATTACTGAGGGACTTAAGTTTTGTAAACAAATGAACAAACAAAGGTAAGAAGGATTCATGAGGAAATTGCTTTCATTAATCATGTCTAGTTCTAGCTAAATTGTGAAAGTTTTGGGAGAATGTCTGCAATGTTCATCAATCAATATATTTTTGTAAATCTTTTCGAGCCACAAAATTTTTTTTAAAAAGAAGACAGAAAAGTGAATGCTTCTAAAGATCTAGGCTGTAAATAGCATGAAAGTGCAGCAAAGATGTAACTGCAGAGAGAACAGAATATTACCTAGGCAAAGTGCTATATCAAGACAATCTTCATAAGGACTTATTGGTATTCATATGATACACATCTACACACACACTTATATCTGTTAGCTATATATAAGCTTAACCCTTCCAACAATCACACAAATTAATTCTATGATTATGACTCCTCCTCTATCCAAATGGGGAAACAGAATTATAGAGAGGTTTAGCAACTTGCATAAGGTTACACAGCTAATAGGTGGTCAGGCTATAATTAGAACCTATAGTCTGTTAGGAAGTTTGTGTTCCCAACTGTATGCTATGATTTCTCAGCTATATTATTCCTCTATTTCAACTAAAATGTCAAATTAGGCCATCTCTGCTCCCATTAATAATCATAATACTGTCATCTTATGTTTTTTTCACATGGAAATGCACTAACATTGTGAAAACACTTTAGAGCTGCTGAGTAGCAATTTCTCCTCTGACTTTCAGTGGGAAATACTTTTTCTGTTTGTTGTAGACAACCATCATATAGTTTTTTTTATCAGAACTGCACACAGATTTCAATAATAAGGTTGCCTTAACAATTTCTTCTAAAATATATTTAATTGAATAAAATTTAATCCATACACACACAAGTGTGCACACACATATATACAGACATTCTCTCACCCATCTCTCACCAAAAACACTCACACAGAACAGAGGCCTAGAAAAAATAACAAACATACATTATTTTAACCAATAGAAATATGGTAAGTAATATAAACTCACCACTTTAAATGTATAACTTCAGCACAGTACACTTGTACAAAAAGATATATATGAAGTAACACATGAAAATAAAAACTGTCTTGGGCCTTATGTGGACCTATATTTAGAACAAAATGAAAGCAATTCCCTTTTTTCAGTTTAGTTCCTTTGCTTTTTTAATAGGACAGTTTTGTACATATATTCTTATGGTACTGAATTACAAATAAGTATTCCTAAAAAGCAATTAGGAGGACATCAGTAAAGCAGGGACACATTCATGGCCCATCACCTGCAATGAAAAATCAGAGATCATGCTGTGTGGAGAACTCCCCATTTGAAGAAGCAAATCAATTGGTTTCTGGACTTAATCCAAATTATTTGGCATATGAATAGGCTTGCTCTTAGCCAAATGTTGACTCTTGAACATTTGGTAACTCTTAAGAAATAATATGTTGATGATTTAAGAGGATACAAATCAAACATGAATTGAATTTTGCACGCATTGCACATGACGTTAAAAATTAGTGAAAAGAATAAATGAATCATGTCCATATTCACAATGGACCCCAATTTATCATTCACATTCTCAAGTCCTTCATTCACAAAGAGGTCAATTAGCCTTCTTTGGTGGTTCTTTCTTTCTACATAAAGGAATTGGGCTTGGGGCAACATATGCCAAATGTCTGGAATAAGAGACAAGATGTTCAATTAAGTCCCAAAAGATGATTAATACAGAACTGAAACTAACGTACAAATCAAAGCATCACAGAAAGCAGCATCTAAAAAGGAAAGAACAGTCTTCGAGGAGTATGCTGCACTGCTGTGTTATTGACTAACAATATAGAGACAACACCATCTGTATGCTTATCACCAAAGGGTGGAATTAGAAAATAGACTGTGACAATCAATAAAGAGATAGAGGGAAAAGAAACAGAAAAACTCCATTTTCCCAAGGAGCTAACCTATTCTTTATGTCATATACTTGGAACTGATGCCCTTACCTCCCTTTGTAGCTCAGTCAGAAAGAGATATGCACACCTTTCTTTTGCTTTATTTTATAGAAAGGGATTTTAAATATAGAGTAGGTAGGAATGTCCAGTAAAATTAAGTCTACTAAAGTTATAAGCAAAAAGAAGATAAATGCAACTCTCTGTATACAACAATTATGTGTTTTAAAGATTATTTTAGGAGCTGGGAAGGTGGCTCAGTGGTAGAGTGCTTGCCTTGCATGCTTGAGGCCCTGGGTTTGATTCCTCAGCACCACATAAGCAAAAAGAAAAAAGCCAGAAGTGGCGCTGTGGCTCAAGTGGTAGAGCGTTAGCCTTGAGCTGAAGAGCTGAGGGACAGCATCCAGGCCCAGAGTTCAGGCCCACAACCGGATCCCCCCCACCAAAAAATATTATTTTAGTCCTTCATCAAATTATGTATCTTCTTCTTCTTCTTTTTTTTTGGGGGGGGGAGGGGTCTGGTCGTGGGGCCTGGACTCTGGGCCTAGGTGCTGTCCCTGAGCTCTTCAGCTCAAGGCTAGTGCTCTACCACTTGAGCCACAGCGCCACTCCTGGTTTTTCTTTTTGCATATGTGGTGCTGGGGAATCAAACCCAGGGCCTCATGCATGCAAGGCAAGCACTCTACCACTGAGCCACCTTCCCAGTCCCTTATGTATCTTCTTTAAATCCTTTCTAGAAATGTCAAGAACTTCAAATCTCTACTTTTCTTTACAGATACTAGAATATCCCAAATAGTATATTTTAGTTTTGCCTGGGAAAACAGTCCTCTTCTTCCTCTTTGTGAAGGAGAGCAAATAGCCTTACCAGAAATCACCTACCCAAAACCAGTAGGCACCTGCAACTGTAAATCACCTGACTTTGGGTCAGCAAAATGACCACTTCTGCATCCACTGTGGCTTCTTCTCCTCCTCCCCTTTTCCTATCTAAATCTGTCCCTGCCATCAGTGGAGCTACAACTTGCTACCCACTCGGTGCTATACCTTGTTGGTGCACACTGCATCCTGTCTTCCATTGGCCTGTACCAACTCTGCATGCCTACATCTGGTGCAGGCCAGATGTTTGGTTCTTCTAATAAACTCTCTTCTGTCTGAGCAGGCATGAGGTCTCCTTTTGGTAATTCTTACAGTATTCACCCTGAGTTTTCTGCATTCAGGTGCCTCTGCCACTCCCACTAGGTAAGCATGTACACATAACACATGACAGAGGAACAAATGAAAAGATTTGTGGGATTATAGATTCCTTATAGCTAACATGAACAGGGAAACAGATATCGTTTCGGACATTCTGATAGTCATTCTATGCCATATTTGGACGAGTCTATGCGTTAATGGTTGACTACCAGCTGTCCACAGGGGCTGTGGACTGTTAGGAAGTAGGGCCGGCCTTGTGAGTGGGCTTTAGGTTATCGGGGGAGGCCCTCCAGTTGGACTGTGGAATTCCAGTCTCTTCCCCTTTCTCTTTGTTTCCTGGATCACGATGTAAGTGTTTTTCTCTATGTGCTCCCACCAGCATATGCTTCTCTGTCAGAGGCCCAAAGCAATGAATCTTGGACTAAAATCTCAAAAATTGTGACCCCCCCAAAACAAACAAAAACAAACCCCCAAAACATTTCTGAGTTAATTGCCACAGGCATTTTGTTAAAGTGATTGAAAGCTGCTAACATAATATGAAATATTCTTCCACCAAATCCACAGGAAAACTACAGGAAATACATTCTTGAAAATATGAGCATAGCTATATGAATTTTGCTAGATATATCTAACATTTTTGGCAGAGGAAATTAATTTCATCTCCTGTCTGTCTTTAATAAGGACAATAAAGTACCAGTCATGAATATAAGAACAATGTTACATTAAAGCCATAATGACAAAAGATAGCATCCCTGCTTATAATAAAAATTAATAATAATAACATTTAAAAAAAGAGCAATGCTACCTTATATCCACTGTAAGAAGAGGATGGACTGCATATCACTTGGCAAGGACTCTCAACTTGAGTACAGGACTGAAGGGCCTAACAGGTGGCTGTAAGTTGTTTTCCCAGGACATAAGCTGCAAATTATCAGCATGTACTTGTTTTCTTTTTTGGGTCAGTGGTAGGCTTGAACTCAGGGCCTGGGTGATGTTCCTTTCCTCTTTTACTCAAGGCTAGTGATCTACCATTTTGAGCCACAGTGCCACTTCTGATTTTCTGGTGGTTAAATGGAGATAAGAGCATCACAGACCTTCCTGCCCAGGCTGACTTTGAACCCTGATCCTCAGATCTCAGCCTCCTAAGTAGCTAGGATAACAGGAGTGAGCCACTGGTACCTGACTTCAGTATACACTCTTTTTTTTGGGGAGGAGGGGAGGTCCTGTTGTGGGCCTGAACCCTGGGCCTGGGCGCTGTCCCTCAGCTCTTTACCTCAAGGCTAGCGCTCTACCACTTGAGCCACTTCTGCTTTTTTTTTTTTCTGCTTATGTGGTGCTAAGGAATCGAACCCAGGGCCTCATGCATGCAAGGCAAGCGCTCTACCACTGAGCCACCTTCCCAGCTCTCAGTATACACTCTTAACTGATTAGAAAACCTCTGTGTGGTGGCTATGTAACTCATCCATGCTGGCTTTTATTCCTTCTCTGAACTTAATTGACAGTCAAACTACAGACAGATGACATTAAGAAACTTTGGCATGTGGCATTACACAGCAAAGAATTTAGGGATGGGAAATAAAACCTTTCAGTTCTGAAAGGATAAACTGAAAAAAAAAAAGTAAGATGTCAACTTTTTTCAAAAGTTGTCACAATTATAGATCTGTAAAGAGTTCAGCCCATTTAAAACTCCTAAACCTGGAACACTAGAGGTAAAGGCAATACTCCATTTTACTGCCCTATATTTGGGTCACTGCTAAAGGCAACAGACTTTAGTTGAGGTAACCATGCATTCATTCTTATTTATTCAATTAATAAAGTGGTGTGGGGGAGCTGAGTGGACAGTTATAGTCCCTAAGGAGAAATAGTCATATACTTTGAATTGACATTGTGACTTTTTCATAAGTCCCAGTGATCACTGAAACTGGTTCAGGGAGGAGTTTCACACAGCTCATTGAATTCAATAAAAACATTGACTTTACTAGCCCCATGGAAACAAGAACTCAGACTAATATCCATAAGTTAAGGGCCATATACTGTAATATGCACAAATAAGATAGGAAGTTAAGCTTGAACAAAGTACATATTTCAAATTGATTCTTTTTCTAAAATATCAAGTTAAATGTCTTGAAATTCTTAGGCCATTGATTACCCGCAGTTACTGAAGTTATACTGTAATGGGGGAGCAACAATAATAACCTCAACTGGGTCTAAGTTTATTGAAAGTTTATTATGTGTTGAGTTCTGTCTAAACTAATGTTAACATATATTACCTCATTATCTTTCACTGTTTTTTTTTCCTTTCCCAACATCTGTATTTGATGTCACTCTCCTTCCTACTAGAGCATCTTTAAAGCTTTACAAACATTTGAGTCCACAGCTGGTAAGGAAGCTGTATTCAATTAGAAATGAAGTGAACCAACATAGCTGCACATGGAATTGGCTATGCAAACACTTTCTGCCCAGGCTTCAGAATAATTCAAGATAGCAGCTTGGATTGTCAGGGATGTCAAGGGCCTGTAAGCCTTTCCAACTCTGCCCTGGCTGGTTAGCTCACTGGGGAGTAAACAGTACATTGTGGTAGGGACTATAGCTTAATCTACTTTCTGTAACCAGTTTTATTTAGACTCAATATACTGTATTTTTAATCTCAGCTACAAAATTTGAAAGCGACTATCTTTGATCAGGAGAAAACCAGATATAAGAGACATGTATTAATACAATTCTGGCCCTATTGTAATGATGGAGGGCATTCAAAGATGAAGAGAAATGCCATAAAGCAAAACAAAATGTAAGCAGGTTTTCTACTGGTTTTGGTCTGCTGGCTTATGTTCAGAAACATCAGCTATCTACAATCTAATCCATTTAGGTTCAGAGGGGTCGAGGACCTAGTGCTGGTAGTGTATCTGCTGTTGCAGCTCTGTGAAGTTTGTGTTTGCTATATGTCCATTTCACAGACCAGGTGACTCAGGTCAGAGTCCTCTAATGATATTCCCAGAGTCACCAATGCAATAAGTCAGTGGGCAGTGTTTTTGAGGGGAAAGAAGAACAGGCTCCAGCTCAGGAGAATGAAGTTTCAACAGAGGCCTGCCAAAAAAAAATCAACTGCATCATCTTAGCAATGCTCTTTTTGTAAGTGTCCAGAACATAAATGTCTTTGTGACAGAAGGGGACTGGGCTAGCTATCCAAGAAATTTAAACTTTTATAATCTATGATTTCAATCTGATACAAGGAGAGTGTCTGTCTTGTGGCTTAGTTTCTTAAACATTGTAGTTTACTGTCATGTTATGCTTCTTGGCTAAAGGAGGGCAGGAAGAATCTAGATGAAGCATTGTAAGGACTTTCTAATCATAAGAAGAATCAGTGCATTGCAAGTTCTGTTTTAGTGAAGGAGAGGGGACACAGTGGCCTGAATCCAGCAGTGTAAAAGATTTGTTATGTTCTAATGCATAAACCACAAGGACAAGTGGCATCTTCCATGATGCCAGGTGCTGGAGACTGCTGTGGGAGATGTTGCTAAATATTTCCAAGGCTGTAGTGAGGTCTCTTGTCTGCAAACCCACGGCCGGTACAGCCTGGGATGCAGAGCACATACTAAACAGAAGACGTAAATTTGCAGCCCGGCTGTATAATTGTTGAACTCTTGCCTCATATATTCACAGTTAATTTTGGCAACTGATTTTAGTTACGGGAAGGGGAAGATGGGGAGGGGTAACTTCTCCTGTCCTTCAACTTCCCAGAAATGTATTAGAAATGACAGCCTATGATTGCTGCAGACAGTATCTAATTAACTGTCATTATAAAACACATGTCAGAGCCTGGGGCCTATGAGGGATCTGATGTCTAATGTCTTTCCAGAATAATAAGAGTCTCCTTTGAAACAAGCTGGTGAATGAATTTTGTTGTCTTATTAATCAAGTGATTTTGATCTGACCCTTGATTTCCCTCCCTGTACCTCTTTCTTTCCTGCTGCATCCCCTCTCCCCTATTTTGGAACTCACATTTTAGACAAGTGATGGATTTAAAGCAATGTCATGTCATCATCCACCTAGGCAATATCAATAAAGAATGACTGCAGAAATATGATATGGAAATGGAAGCTGTTTGTAAAAACTATTAACTCAATAATGAAACAATTATTCCTAAACAACCATGAAAATTACTTACAAGCCTTATTTTCTCTCATTTTGCCATAGCATGAGATTGCAATTCTATTTTCATTCCTATTAATTAGAACAAAGAATTTAATCCCTTTTCTCCTTCTATTATGCAAAAACAAGCATGGTTATTAGGGAGTTATCTAGCTTCCAATTAATTGTATTTAGGAATGAGTTGCAGAGACAGAATCATCACTGATATCCTCTAACTAGGAGCCTAAGAAGAAATGTGGCCTGAATCAACACAGTAGTTAAATAATTTCCCTTACTTCATTTTTCCATTCACAAGATTACTCACCAGGTTCTCTAAATGGTTCCAAGACAACTAAGTAAGCAACATTAGAAAATGAGGCTGAAAGAAATAAAACAAAGGACTTTAATTCACACAAGCTGTATGATATCCTGCAAATAATACACTGCTGGTAAATCCTATCCAGGCCATTGTAGGATTGAACGGTGCATGCCTACAACCATTATGAGTTCCTAGGAGTGGGGCCAAGTTCTATATCTGCTTATTAGTATTATTGATAATGAGTAAAATTGTGTTTTACAAACTGTGAGTTCAAATCATCTTAGAGTGAAATGAGATAGAAGAGAATAGAAAATATCAGTATGCAGTGAAATACATGTGTGCCTTTAGCTATGACCCCAATTTTGAAAATTCTTGCAGTAAAGCAAGCAGTCAACAAATATTCATGAAATAAACAGATGATCCTAGAGCAAACTGAGGTAGTATAAACTGTCCAGATACTTAACTTCAGACACATTACACATTACAGCTCTCCTCTATAGGAGTAATGAGAATATAGAGCAATCCTAGTGCCAAAGGCCTGAAGAGAGGCCTAAGATTTCATTTCTCTGATCACTTTGGAAGTGAGACTTAGATACAATAATTTTCTTGTGAGTTTTCCCAACTAGTTGTGACCTTTTAAAGGTTAAGAGATGGTTTCTAAAGCAAAGCAAAACAAAACAAAACACCCTCACTGTGTGGGTGATGTCTGCCTTATTTTAGCAAAAACATATTTGTTTAGAAAATATCTTAATAAATTGCTCATTAAGTCAGTATTGGCTACAGCTTACTTTCAATGTTTCAAAACATAACTATCAATAAGCCAAAAATCACTAGAACAAGAGAACAACTTAAAGGTTTACAGTAAGAAGTGTCACTCATAAAGGCTACCATGGCAGAGAGCAGAAGGATTCAAGAGATGTGGGTCTAGCCTGGCATTTATGAACATCTGGAATGAGACAGGACTGAGTTTGGATCCCAGTCCCATTAGCGACAAGATTATAAGCAAGTCATTTGATTTCTTGAGCCTCAGTCTCCACAAACACTAAACTGGAAGTCATTTTTGAATCTACCAGATGCAACCATTGTAAAGTTAAATAGGGTAACACATGCTAAGCATTTAGCCTTAGATACATTAAAAGAAATGCTAGTGAACTAATATTATGATTACAAAATGACTGCAAGACCCTTTATGATATCACTGAAAGAACTGCAGGAAGGGTGCAGGTGGCATCCCACTGTTACACAAGGCTACCCACCGTGGCTTCACCAAATTCATGGAAGCAATGATTTCCTCTTTGGCAACATATAATTTGGTTAGATACTTGATGTATCATCATAACAAAGGTGAGCCTATTTAAAATATAGGAGATGATGCTAGCAAAATAAAGGCTCTTGCTCTAACTCCATGGAAAGTGATTCTGTTCTGGAAAAAACACTGGGAAATACAACCTGAGTGTGAGGCTCCCTGTGGTGACTGCTAATCGTCCTTCCATCCTGGACACAAATTCCAAACAAAAATTGGCTCTTTTGAATATAAAACATTCATGATAAAGGGAATAAAGGAAACATTGAAAACAATCTCAGATTTACAATGCTATTTAGGATACAGGATTGACATAGTACATTTAGAGCTCTTTCTTATTAGAAAATAACCAAATAACTTCCTTCTTAGAAAATAATTACTTTCTTAAATAAATATGACTGTTCCCATAGTTGTTGATAAGGGGATAATAAGAAAAAAAATCATTATCCGTCCATCTACATTGCTTCAGGCACAAGATGTGAAGACAGACCCTAAGATAAGAATAAAAACCAGACACACCCAGACATATACATTTGATGAAACATCAAACACATGTCTGTTCAAAGTCTCGGGAATATGGTACATTGACTGAGAATGCAACTTTCCATTTTAGTCACTTAGCCACTGGGTGGCTGGAAAGTACAGTGCCTAGTATGTAGTAATCAGTGTATGCTGAATTGAACTGGACACATGTCTAATATTCAGCATTAAATTTTAGGAAATTTATTAAAGTTATTAAGAATCTGTGCATAACAGGAATCCCTTTCAAAAGTCACTCACTGCAGTATTGCCACATGACTAATTAAAGTTATTATTTACATTCATGCCAGTGAAGTACAGGTGCCTACAGGTCAGCTGTTACTGTAATGTACATTTCAGACATTTTACACACCCTATGGAATCACCTGTGTTCTCTTATTGCTTGCTTGTTTTCATTTGCCATGGGTGAGGGTGGTGACAAAACCTCTCAAGATGAAAACTAGCACACTTTCTGAATAGCATTTTTTCTTGATTAAAAACAGCTATAGTACCTCAGATTGTGGTTGCTATCTGAATTTTCAAACTGTCCCAAGTGTTTCCTTCCTTTGCATTCTTTCTCATTTCCAAATTCCTAGTTTGCCTTTCCCACTTCAGAGGATCAATGCACTGACCACTATTTGGTATTCTCTACCCAGGGTTTCTAAGATGTTTTCCTTAGTTCTTCATAGGCCCATGGAAGAAATGTATTCTACTTCTAATTATTCTTTTCTATTCTGATTTCTATTCTATTCTTCTATACTCAAATTGTTTAAGCCATTGCCAGAGAAAACCTTTCCAGATGGGGTCGTACGTATACATAACTCTAGGTACTTACATATCCTATTTAGCCAGGCATATTGCTTTATAACTATTGATATCTTATGTAAATATAGACTTGTTGCATATTGAAATTGGAAGAAATTATCTACTAGACTGGGAACTCTTTGAGGTGAAGGACTGTTCCTTAATTTATTTTCACCAGCACCATACATGACCTACAGTAGACACACATTATATGAGTGCATTTAAAACGATGTTTCAGTGATTTTAAATTATGGGTCTCAGGACTGGTAGAATGGCTCAAGTGGTGGAGCACAGCTTAGGAATTGGGAGGCCCTGAGGATTCAAGAAGCATCTCAGACTACATGGCTGTGTGGGGTATGTGACCTGGAAAGTCACAAAAGGGCTTTGCATTTCAGAGAGAACAATTATGTCTTCTATTTCACATTAAGTTGTACATAGTTTTATGGAAGATTTCATATTTGAATATTTTCAACTGAATTCTACTAGAATTTTGAAAAGCACTGAGTTTTACTGTATCCTTCTGTCTCAGCTCTTGATATAGTTATCTCCTAAAATAGACAGGAAGGATATGACAACGGAAATACAGCCGTGTGTATACAGTAAGTTTAAGATACCACATATGATGCCCTAATTCAATATATATATAACTGAGGATGAGTGTGAACGAGATGCTTTACATATGCTGTCATTTGACCTCTCCAGACCAATATGATAGCAATCACTGACAGCACCATCTTGTAAATAAGAACTTCTGTGGCTTAGTTATTGGTCCACACCTGTAATTCTAGCAACTCTGGAGGCTGAGATTGGAAGAAGTATGGTTCAAGCTAACCTGTTACCATTTTTCTCAAGACCCCTTCAATCTAGAGTTGGGCCTTGTGTCACATACCTATTATCCAAACTACGACCTAAGGCCTAATAGGCCTTATGTCACAGGATGCAAAACTCAATCTCAACATAAATGGCAAAAATAGAGTAGAAGGCAAGGCTGCTCAGTGACTTAGGATGAATAAGTAATACGTTGTAACATTGTTAAAGTAGCATTTTTATGAAGAGGAAGTAATATACTATAGATGCAAGTATGCATGTAAGAATGGGAGTAGTCTGACATGGTGGCTCAGGCTTGTAACTCCTGCACTGTGGAGGCTGAAACAGGAAGATTCTGCGTTTGAGATCAATAGCCTGGTTGAATGAAAAGAACAAAAGAATGAAAGAAAAGAAAGGGAGCAGTAATATAGATAAGAATTCCTGGTTCTTCACTAAGTGGGGACATTTGTTTGAATTAGTCAATGTCTAATCTAACATCTGGTGGATGAGTGGAAGAGGCTACCTATAGAGAAAGAAGAATTTGGAAGCTGAGCGGACAAAGACAATGAAGATGGTGATTATTCAACTTCAATGAGAATCTGATTTGAACTTCAATGAAAAAACTTTAAACCGTGAAAAAGCTTACAAATCAATGGAATATCTGGGTATATGATTACAATCCAGTGATCTGGGTAGTCTGCCCTTAAAGACTTCAGGGAAAATACCAGAGGATGAATTGCACTTATCAGGTTTTGGAGAATCATTGACAAGTACTAATTCCCTGCTTTTCTCCTCTGGAGTATATGATCAGGAGATCTGGAAGGGCAGGGTAGGTTTATTTTAAAGGGTGAAAACATTCTTTAGTGAAAGAATCATGGACTATATCATGGCCATTTGACACTAAAAACCTTGCTACTTTAAAAGCTGGAAATTCTGAATTACAATCTGACATTGAAACAACTATGTTAAATTTTATCCCGTCCAAACTTCATTGAGGAGGATAAATATTTTCCATACTATTCTAATGAAATGTCACTACTAGTATTTTAGGAAGCATATTAAATTGGAATTTAATTTAAATAGAAAGTGAGTTGCTTTCCTTTAAAGAATTACGCTGTTGCCTGTGTTAAGCAAATAATAATTAACACAAGTACATACAGTTATAATTAGCAGGGAATTTAATTAAACAAATATGCCAACATAACCAGATGCATGACAAAGTAATTGTAATACGCCTTGCCAATGTATTCTTCCCCACTTCATAGTTCTCACATAGTAATTATAAAGCTATCTCTTTTTCATAAGCGCAGAAGTTCTAAACATAAGCCTCCTAAAAGCCATCGTTGAGTAAAAGAAAGTAAATACACAAAATCTTACTAAAAGGGGAGTGCTGAAGGATGTAATAAATGATGCCAATCCAAATGCCTGGTAAAAGTTGGGCTGGTTTAGATTGTTTAGCCCCACCTGTGTGTTACCACACTGTATCCTCACATCAGTTTTATGGGGCTTTACCCTTAAACAGATAGAGACAAAACTGTATTTTTAAAGGACTGCTTTTATACCATTATCTCCTAGGAAGAACCTTGCTTATCCTTAGAAAACAAGTCATCTAGAAGTCATATGTCACTGTGAGTCCCCAAAAGGTAAAGAAATAGGTAAATTAACAAAAGGAGAAAAATATGATCCACTGTAAAGTTTATGAAATTCTTAGTGGGACTCACTAGACATTATGATGAAAATGAACTATAAACCTTGTGGGTGAGGACAGGAGGGAAAAAACTGGGAGAGAGCAAGGGAAGGGGTGACACTGCCCCAAATGGAAGTTATTCTTTACCAGACTTACATAACACTGTATATCACCTTTATAATATCCATAAAAAAAAAATCCTGAGCTAGTCACAGTGCATATACTGGCTGTAATCCCAGGAAGTTCGGTGCTGATTCATGAAACAAAGCAAAAAACAAAATAAAATATGTATTCATATTTAATACTGAGGGAAGGAACATGTTGGATCAGCTGACAGTTTCCTTATAGGACAGCTTACAACAGAGAGGTAAATGATTAATTCAGAAAAGAAAAACTTCTAATTAGGTTTTCTCTAAAATAAAGCCAGGTATAAAATTTAATATCACAATGAAATTCTACATAAAGATCTTAAAATACTACATTTCCTTTAAAATTTTTATCCTACATATGCAAAAACTATTATGTTTTTAATTAGCAAGAAATAAAAGATTTCCATTGCAACTGAGACTTACGTGTGGAGAAACAGACAACTTGTGATACTTATATCTATCATCCTTAGCATCATGCTGTTAATCTTGGGTGTTCAAAAGAAGAATGAGTCATTTGAAAATCTGATCTACTCTTCATTATAAACAACAATCAACTATTCAGCCTGGCATGGTGGTATAGGTCTGTAACCCCAGCTATTTAAGAGGCAGAGTTAAGAGTATCAAAGTTTTAGGTCTCAGTAGGCAAACTTAGGGAGACCTCATCTCAAAAACAAAATACAAACAAAAGAAGTGGGGACATGTTTCAACTAACAGAGTACTTGATCTGGGTGTTAGGTTTAATCACCAGTACAGAAAAAGAAATAAAATCAACTTAACAGGTTTTTTGTGTGACAATTTTACACGGTTCTGGATAGATTTCGACCAATAATTCAATAAAAAGACAGATGGGCTATGACCATCAGTGTCAGGGATCACTTTCATTAAACAGAATTCTGATCTCAAGTTAAACTGACCACTTGGGTAAGCTCAAGTGTAAAGTTACACTTTTAACTTCAAAGGAGTTATGATTTCTAATGCTCACACAGGAAACCAGAAATTCTGGGATGAAGTTATAAACCAAAAGCTTCAAACAAAACTACTTCCAGTGGCATACTTATTTCTGGGAAAAAAAATTACTAAACGCCTGTGCTGCTAAAACCCTTGAGGAAGGGTAAACAGATTTTCCTCTCTATTAGAGATGCCATAATAAAACAATCAAGATGCCCTTTCTACTGCAAGAGAGAGAGAAAGGCTTCATACGTTAACTGGACAGATGATTAGTTTGTCAGAGATTATTCCGTCTTTTTACTAAAGTTTGTCCTAGAGTTTGTATGCAGAAAGGAACAGGACAGTTATGAGCCCTCAGGATAGGTACATTTTTAAACATTAAACAAATTATACAAACTTTCTCCCTTTGGAGGCTGGATACTTGGAGAAACAGTGTTCTACTTGTACTCAGTGCTGTGTTAACTAAAGCCAATGATTATTAATAAAGGTTTGCAGCCTGGAAGCAAAGGCTTCACTAGGCTGCAGAGCCTGAGGGGAAGACAGAGCAGTGGACATGTGAGGATAGAGGGCACGTGGTTTTCTCTCAGGAGGGATCCCCACTGCCCACTGTCATTCCCTAAGCATGGTCCCCAGATGCACGGAAGTTTGGAAACTTAAGAGGCAAACATCCAGGCTTCTCTGAGATTGTGCTAACGAGGTATACTAATGTAACAAACTGGTTTCCAATGGACAATTCTTCTATATATCCTTCCATATAAGTAATGGAGTTAAATTTATAAATATGTTCTAATAATACAAGGCAGTATGTCTTTAAACATACTAATTGTATCAACACAAAAGTGTAAAAGAATTATTATTTACCCAGTATTGGGAAGTTGATCTCAGGGCATTACAGAAGTTAAGCAAGGGCTCTACCACTTAAGCCACACCCCTAGTCCTTTCCTTTATATTTTGTTTGAGAGGTAAGGACTCATTAACTTTGCCTGTGCTTGCCTTTAACTCTTGATTCTCCTGCTTGAGTCTCCTGCATATCTGAGATTACAGATGTGCACCACCATGCTCAGTTACAAGAATGTCTGTTTTCTAGTTTTTGTCAGAAATGAACACTGTCAATTTTTGGTATATTTTCTTGACTTTTGCTATGATTACAGATTTAATATAATTATGACCATATTGTAGAATCTATCCTTAAAGTATTCTCTTTTCTTGTTCTACCACTTGCCAGTGTCATAAAAAAATTAGGTCAATTTAATTTCAATTACCATGTAAGACTACATAATGCAGATTTATTATGATTAACCTTCCATTTTCCTACTGCTAGATGTTTTGTTTGTTACCAGTTTGCTGCTGTTATACACAAGCTGTGATGAACATATTTGTACAAAAATATTTACTCTTCTATCAGTGTGCTACCTGGATATAGAAGTGAAAGGCAGTGAGTTAAGCATTTCCATGTTTTCTGGTTGAAGTAATCATTGCCCTTAATAGTGGAATTTAAGACTAGCTTTTGGCTATTTGACAAAAATAAGGAAAAAGTTTTAAATTTGTTCCCTAGAAATGCTGAAACTCTAGATACACATATATGAAAAAAAAAGAAAAAATAGTCATCAGTACCTTCAGTTCTCTGCTATATCCCACTTAAGTTCTTAATACTCATTAAGATCACAACATTTAACATATATATAGAAGGGTACAGACAGACAAAATTAGTGCAGATGAACTGAACTCAATGGGGCAGAGCGAGACGCATTCACATATCCCTCCTCCTTCCTCCATGGCAAACCTCTTCAGTGAAGTCTCTCATGAGGAGGAAGAAGAAACACTTTATAGGGAAAGCCAGCTCACATTGTCTATTCAGTTAGTCTAGGCACAAACCATTGGGAACAGGTGATGAAAATTGTTTATGATTAGTATTGCTAATAAGGGACACAGGAACATGGTTAAAAAAATGAACAAAATCCCATAAAGAAACCACTATTTGCACATTAAAAAGCCAATCAAACACTAGTTAAGGCAATGTAGTGGGAGGGAAAGAGGCGGAAATTCTCTTTCAGGCAGCCAGCAGTCTAGCCTAGCTCTGTCACTGAAGATGACTGAGTCTGTAAGAAATCTGAATCGGTTTGCTGTTTTGTAAGGACAGACGGGCTCGGAAAGGTGAACAGTGTCTTTCTAGTTCTGAATTCTATGAAGCCACTGACAATGGGATACTATACACATGCTACATATGACATTTTTTTATCAAGGGAGACTTTCAAAGTAGGCTCTTGAGCACTCTTCAACTCTCACATATGCTAGAAAATACAAGGCATTTTATGAGTTTCTTGAGTCTGTTGCAGATGCATTAGAAGAATAGTGTTATCCAGGTTAATTAAATTATTTCATCTGTGTGGCTTGATGCAATTGTGGGGCTTTTTCAAGAAATGCTCCTTTGGGTATCGTTTTATTCAAAATTTCTGAGGTAAATATCAACAAAGAATGCTAATCTTGCTTTAAGACTTCTTAATTAGGGAAGGTTGAAATCTCAGCAGACTTACTGTTAATACTGTATTCTGTGTGTGTGTGTGTGTGTGTGTGTGTGTGTGTGTGTGTGTATTGACAGTCTTAGGGCTTGAACTTAGGGCCTGGGGTCTGTCTCTGAGCTTTTGTGTTCAAGGCTAGCACTCTACCACTTGAGCCATAGATCCACTTTCAGCTTTATGGTGGTGAATTGGAGGTAAGAGTTTCATGGACTTTCCTGCTCAGGCTGGCTTCAAATTGAAATCCTCAGATCGCAGCTTCCAGAGTAGCTAGGATTACAGGTGTGAGCCACCAGTACCCAGCTTAATACTAAAATTTTAATTTACTATTTTTTTCTGTCTCAATTATCATTAAGAAGCTAAATATTGCTTCACTTAATATAATCTTTTCCAGATCTTTCCACTTCTTTGTGAATTGGATAATATCATGTTTTTTTATAGAAGCATAGAAGTCTATTGTGTATATATACCACATTTTCTTGATCTATTTGTCTACTGAGGGTCATCTGGGTTGATTTCATATCTTGCCTATGGTAAACAATGCTGCAATGAACATGGTCATGCTGGTGGCATTAGTGTGGACTGTTTGTAGCTATTTGCATAAATGCCCAGGAGTGGGACTGCTGGGTCATAGAGAAGCTCAATGTTTAGTCTTCTGAAGAACCTCCATACTGCTTCCAGAGTGGTTGAACAAGTAAGCCAGATCCAAAGACACATAGGCTGAAAGGTTTCCTGCTTTTCTACTAATTAGAATGTGCTTATAAATCTACATGCAAATCCAATGGATAGTAAAAGACAAAAAATTATACCTGAACATGATAATTAAACAGTAGTCTAAACTTTGATGCATTGAGAACAAAGGAGGCTATTCTTAGAAGAAGACTGCAAGGGCTCAGTAGCTATGTGCATATGATCATATAAAATGATGCTTACCAAAATGAACTCCAAGAAATGGAAGCAAGATTTTTTTTTTATTGCTGTTTGCAGTTCTTCTTTCTCCTCCTCCTCCTTCTCCTCCTCTTTCTCCTTCTCCTTTTCCTCCTCCTCTCTTTGCCCTCCTCCTCCTCCTCCTCCTCTTTTTCCTTCTTCTCCTCCTCCTCCTCTTCCTTTCCTTTTTTCCTTTGGATTTTTCCCTTCTGTTGTTTTTTTAAATTTCTGTATCATTTGTCTTGTATATAAGTTTATCACATTTGGGGAGAGGAAGGGGAAGCACAGAAGTGGTGGGATAAAGGATGAACCAATTCAGCAGTGAACCCACTAGACATTATGTTGGAACTAGGGAAGGGAAATCAGAAGGGGAAAAACTGGGAAAGAATGAAGGCGAGGAGTGACAATGTTTTAAAAGGAAATGTTGAGTACATTACCTGACTTATAGAACTGTAACCCTTCTGGTATACCACCTTTACAACAAAAACTTAAAAATCTAGGGGCTGGGAAGGTGGCTCAGTGGTAGAGCTCTTGCCTTGCATGCATGAGGCCCTGGGTTCGATTCCTCAGCACCACAAGAGCAAAAAAGAAAAAAGCCAGAAGTGGCGCTGTGGCTCAAGTGGTAGAGCGCTAGCCTTGAGCTGAAGAGCTGAGGGACAGCACCCAGGCCCAGAGTTCAGGCCCCATGACTGGACCAAAAAAAAAATTAAAAATCTAATAAAAATGAAAAAGAAACTAAATGCTTGCTAGTTTTGTGGTGTAGTGATGAACTGCCACCCTGCTTTTGCCATAGAGTTATAAAGTTGGCTTTTAGCAGTACAAAATAACAGTATTCCATTATAGTATTCTATTCTATAAGGGTATTTAGTGTACTAAGTAATAGTATTCTATAGAATATGTGATGTGCCTGTGACAGAACAGGCTGCTTAACTCCTGGCAGAAGAAAAAACACAGAGGAAGATACCACGGTGCCAGTATTTCTTTCCTGGCATACCCCATGCATTAATTCCCTTCTATTAGGTTCTACTAGTTCCTAATAACATCATCATCTACGAACTCCTATGTCTGTAACATACAAGACTTTGGAGGAAATTTAAGATTCAACCTAACAACATGATTATCCTCAATTCCTTCATTCCATTTGGACAGTGCACTGAGTGTTCTTGTTGGTATCTAAGACTACTTCTTCTAAACAGAGACCTGCTCCAACACCAAGTTTTAGCCTTTAAGCTATATTGGTATCTCATTGCTTTAGATATCAGTGTGTAACAGTTTGATTCAATGACTATTTATGTTTGATTGAAATATTTTATTTTATTTTTTTTTAGAGAACTTTTTTTTAATGTTGATATCATGACTTGAACTCAGAGCTTGAGGGTTGTCCCTTAGCTTTTTCCAGCTTTTTTTCCCCCTGCTTATGTGGTGCTGAGGAATCGAACCCAGGGCCTCATGCATGCAAGGCAAGCGCTCTACCACTGAGCCAATGTCCCAGCCCTGAAATATTTTATACAAGTGTTATTACTTTATTACTGGGTCACAGTAATTAGTGGTACCACTAAAGATTTTTCATAAATGCTTAGTAATTCAGATATCTCTTGACTGAATAAAAAACATAAACATAGCCACTAATGTAATCCTGCTTTCACCTCTGTGGATTACAGGGTTCTGCAGTTATACAACTTTAATTCACATCTCTGTTTTCCAAGCTACCTGTGCCAAACTTGGACAAGTGAGCTGAAGCTAGTGGCATCCACCTATAATCCTAGCACTCAAGAGGATGAGATGTGAGGATTGAGATTTGCCATCAGTCCAGGCAAGAAAGTCCCTGAGCCTCTTTTTTTGTTTGTTTGTTTTGTTTTGTTTTTGGTTGGTCATAGGGCTTGAACTCTGGGTCTAGGCGCTGTCCCTCAGTTCTTCAGCTCAAGGCCAGAACTCTACCACTTCAGCCACAGGGCCACTTCTGGTTTTCTGGTGGTTAATTGGAGATAAGAGTCTCACGGCCTTTCCTGCTTTGAACCACGATCCTCAGATCTCAGCCTCCTGAGTAGCTAGGATTACAGCATGAGGCAATAGTGCTGGCTTCCATGAGACTTTTATCTCCAATTAACTACCAAAAAACCAGAGGTGGAGCTGTTGTAAAGAGCACTGGCCTTGAATGAGAAAGCTAAGGGACTGTGCTCAGGCCAAGAGTTCCATTCCCAGAACAAACAAAAACTCAATTAAGAAAAGGAAATAGTTTAGTCTCATTTGTTACAAAAGGGGTTAATAATAGTACCTACATTTTAGATTAAGTGAATTATTTAATCTGAAAGTACATAGAATAGTGTTATCCACATACATAATATTTGTAATGTAGAAACAACTACCCAAAAGCAAGCTGACTGTGGGCAAGGGTGTCACTGACTGTATAGCTAGAATCCAGATCCATGAATATCTTGTCTTTGTCCAGATCTGGGTATTCCAAGACTATTAGGATAAAGGGTTTATCACAGAGAATCTGTTATTATTGCTCATTTTAAACCATAATTTAATCTAAATTGAGATTTTATGGCCCTTAAGAATAGTTTTGACTCTAAAATCCCTCTGAAAATGTTTCCTCATCTCAAGAGGAGCATTTCAAAAGCTAATACATCCTCGCAATTATGCCCCTTTAAACATCTAAAGCAGCCGGGTGCTGGTGGCTCACGCCTGTAATCCTAGCTACTCAGGAGGCTGAGATCTGAGGATTGCGGTTCAAAGCCAGCCCGGGCAGGAGAGACCGTGAGACTCCTATCTCCAATAAACCACCAGAAAACCAGAAGTGGCGCTGTAGCTCAAGTGGTAGAGTGCTCGCCTTGAGCTGAAGAGCTGAGGGACAGTGCCCAGGCCCAGAGTTCAAGCCCCACGACTGACAAAAAAAAAACAACAAAACAACAAAAAAAAAACATCTAAAGCATAAAGTCTTAAAAAAATAGGCTGCCTATAACCTCACAAAAAATGACTCCAGATATTTTTTTTGCTGTTCCTGGGGCTTGAACCTGGGGCCTGGGTGCTGTCCCTGAGCCTCTTTGTGCTCAAGACTAGTGCTCTACCACTTGAACCACAGCACCATTCAGGTTTTTTTGAGTAGTTAACTGGACACAAGAGACTCATGGACTTTCCTGCCCAAGCTAGCTTCCAACTGTGATTCTCAGATCTCAGCCTCCTTTGTAGCTAGGATTACAGGTGTGAGCCACCAGTCCCCAGCTGCTCCAGACACTTTTAGTTCAGCAGAAAAATTCTGAGCTATTTAATGACAGTCAAAATTTACATTTAATGGTTTTCATCCATCATTAAACCATTTCCCCACGGTAACTGCATTTGAGGGCAGTCACCTGTATTATCTGTATTATCACCTGTAAGAGAGTCCAGAAGGAAGGCTGATGTCATCAGTATTAAGGCAGAGTTTTAGAGTCTGTTTATCCATTTACACATGGGAAAAAAATCTCAGTTTCACAGCTAGGTTTTTAAAATAATGTACTGTGAAGCTATAAAACATGTTTAGTTTCATAATACATATTTTAAAGAAATAGCCAGATCGTTGTGATCTTGCCCATTTTTCTCATCTCATTCTAGAAGCCTGAGTTTAGCATTTCCATGTATAAACTTTGAGTGTCAGCATCTTGGACTACAGTGATTCTCCTTAAAAAAAAAAAAGTCAGATCTGATGCAATTATTTTAAGTTCATTTCAGTCAATATTTACATGACTTTACAATGTGTTTTGTACATGTTTTTCAGGATTCTTCCCATTTCTGACTTTCTTGTTGCAGAATATTGGCCTAAGGAGACTGCTTCTACCATTCAAATAGGAAATATACTGTGACTTTTATGTTATTTCCATAATTCTTTCATTCTTGTGCTTAGGGCAGGCCAAGACTCTTGGTCCCCTCAAGTTATTTCATGAGGCATTTTATATGTTTGTGCACAGGAACATTTAATGGAGAAGGTCCAAAGGTTTCTGCATATTCTTAATGATGTGTATTATATACAAAGGGAAGAACTAGCAATATCTTGGAGGCTTATTACATTTATTTCATAGTCACAGACTGGTATGAGAACAAAAGGACTTTAGAAATGATCAACGTCAGTGCCCTCATTCCACAGATCTGGTAGTAGGAATTCAGAGAGTAAGCAAGTTTGAAAGAACTATTGTGACTTTATCAAAATAAAAAGTGGCTAGTGAGGTTTCCTTAACTAATGCAACACTTCCTCCCTGTATTTTAAATTATAAAGCAAGTATTAAAGAGAAAAGAAAGTAACAACTGTTGTTGAGACAGGAACTATGGTTGATTTACTTCTCTATGAAAATGACAATTATGAAAGCAGTACAGAAATATTAAAAAATAGATGTGAGGCAAAAAATGTGAAGGAATGGAACTAACAGAAAGACATTTTTATTTTTTTACCCCAATATTTAATTTGTACCATACCATTTTACCAATAATTTAATTGGGAAGATCCACCCACTGTACAGATTTTGGTACTACAGACTAAGTTATGAAGGAGTAAGAGTCATCACAGAGAAGGGAGAGTAAACTATCCAGAGAAAATATTTTTCCTGGAGTGAAGACATGAAAATATTAAATCAAGCACATATAAGAGATGGCATAAGAAGCTCAGGGTGATGGAAATCACAGTCGAGGGTATACAAGAAGACATGTACAGTGTCTACAGAACCTAGAGCACAGTGGACAGCTGGGAAATGGAATTGGATGTTGCTGTTATTTTTCTCATCTCCTTTCAAAAATTCTCAACAAATGGCTTACTGATTACTTCAAATGCTTTCCCAATGTTGGGTGAGGAATCTGTACAGCAACAAGCTCTTCCTGGTGAGCTCATATAGGTAAACAGAGGATTGTTATTACCTATTTTCTTGTGGCTCTTATTCAGTCTGATTCTCAGCATCTATTTAAACAGACTAAATACATAGAGAAAGGCATATAGAAAAAAAATGCATAAACTTCCAACTGTATGCCAAGATCTTTTTCAGTAGGAAAATGATAATCATTAATATATATTTACTGACCACCAAATATAAGACTGTTTACAGATAGAGAGCAAAATGGAGATTGTCCTTCTTTGGTACAAAAAAGAGTTATACATGCAAAAAAAAAAGCACAAATTCAATGAGTTTAAATAATTGATTAATTCCAAGAAAGAAAGTTGTAGTGATTACCCTGTTTGTTAGCATGACCTCACATTTGCTAGGCAGGAGCTCTATCACTTGATCCACAACTCCCTAGCATTTTTCACTTCAGTTATTTTTCAGACATTTTCTGTTGCTTTTTGCCTGGGCCAGCTGGGGACTGTGATCCTCCTTTTTTCCTCTAGCACAGCTGTGATGACAAACAGTTGTCAATATGTTCAGCTTGTTTTTTGAGATGAGAGTCTCATTAACTCTTTGCCTGGCTGGTCTTCAAACATAATCCTCCAGTCTCGGCTTTCCTGCACCCACTGTGAAGAGGTAGAATAATGACATACAACTACCTTGCCTAAGTGAAATGAACACTTCTATGAGGGGCAAAGTTTCTCATGACTTCCCTTGGTCCTCATCTACTTTTCACCAAAAAGGAAACTCTCTGATGGTTTCTCCTTGCTGTACTTAACCCTCATATGGCAAGCATTTTGGTATTTTAAACAAGTGGTCACCTTAGTAATTATTTCTTTATGGTTCACTTTTCCTAGTAGACTGTGAGTTCATGAGAGCACAGACTGTGTCTTTCTTGACATCCTGGTGTTGGTAAACAAATGAAGAACACAAACGTTTCAGAAAAGATGGGAACCTGTTTTATGATGGGAACATTGAATCTCTGTAAAGTCAGCAGTGATGACTTCAATGAAACAGACCAGGAACACCCTATACCCGTGTGCTTCTGATCATGCAGGTTACCTAATAGGGCAAGTGAAAAATTAAAATCATAAGCGCTAAAGAAACGTGAGTATGTAGGAAGTGGAAGGTTGACTGGGGAAAGATTTTAGACCTTGGTCTCAAAATGATTGGAAAATTCAGTGGATGTCATAGTCATTCTAAGTGAAAGGGATAAGTTGCAGGGCTCTTGAACACGTTACATGGAAAATAAGATGCAAGTATTTCTCAGTTTTTTAAAAAACAGTATCTACAAACTTATGAAGGAAGCAGCTATAAGTGAACCTGGGATTCCGATGACAATAAAGACAACAAAGAACACACTCAAACCCACCTCAAAACCCTGTTATCCCTGGAATCATTTGCCTGCTGGTGTCTACCACCTAACTTCTGCTTTCCTAATTTAATTCAATACACGAAAACCAATTAAATTTGGATGAAAAGGAAACCAAGTAGTTTCTTGGAAGATGTAACACCCTCTTTACATGCTGACGACTCAAATCTGGGTGGAAGCAATGTAGCATGGAAATTTCAGACTATTTTGGGCTATTTGTTTTCTCAGGTCTTTCCCTTGCTAACCCATCCCACCCCAGATATTTTCCTAATTGGAACTCTGGATTTCAAGCAGAAATCTTACGCTGTAATTTGGCACATCTGCTTAGACATGTGAGAAGAATCTTAAATGATTTAATTGTAATGGTTAGGAATGCTGAACATTAGGGAAATTATAAATAACTACCAAAGAAATGCTAATAAATGTCACTGTGTCAGGAAAGGAGAAAGGCTCTTACTCAGTGTATACTATTAAAGGTGTCTTTGTGATTATGACATAAGCTGGTCTATACATATTTTGATGATCTTTGATGAAACAGAAAAAAATCTAAAGATTCAGCAAACTAATTCAGGGAGAAAAGTATTTTGTGTCAAAATAGTCTTCTGTGCCATGCTAATACACACATGTAGTATTCTCACTCTTACTTAGGAGAACTTTATGTTCTCCAAAATGGGCCTTTCTTAAGTTTTACCATTGAAAGAACTCAGGACAGTTCTAGAGTTCCTTCAAGTATTATAATATGTTGACCATAGTTTCAAAGCTGGATGCCTGAAACTATTAAGCATCATAAATAATTCAGATTCAGGAATACAGGACGAGCAAGCCTGATTCAAAACTCCAAAGTTGTAAATGCTACAAAGTCCAAACCATTTTAGCGACAACATAATGATCTAAGTGGAAAATTCCACAAAATGCACAAAGACTCCTGTGGAGGACCCTACGTTTCACATGGTGGTCCCTAGCATGACAGAACTGAGGTGGGATGGAATTTTAACTAGGAACTATTGGGAGGCTCATAGGCAATTGGGGTTGTGCTCTTGAAAGGGAGTAAGATGGGTCTGTAAGACTCTTTGGTAGTTTTTCAAAGATGGGGAAAAAAAAGGAAATAACATTGGCCCTGTCACCATTGTTTTCTTGTTTGAGAAGTAAGCCCCACTTTCATATGTATTCTTATACTATTGGTATCCCATAAAGTAATATTACACCCAGTAGGGTCTTTACTATATCTGAGTAGATGCAGTTGTTTTTGAACTGCCAGAACTGTGATAGTAAACATATGTATGTATTTTTTTTAACAGAAGAATGCAGTGAGTTCCATCCAGGAAATATTGAAAAAAAGCCAAAATAGCCTAATATAATCTCTTAAAACATTAGAGTTCAGTGAACATTTTGAAATAAAGGTTTTAGGCCAACAATTCTTAAATATATTAGCATAGAAATATGCTTGAACAATAATGGCTCAGTATTAAGGGCAACAAATGAAGAATCCTGAAGTTTGAGGAATGGGAAATGTAATGCAGACAAAAGAAAATAGAAACTATGTAAATGAATCATCAGGCAATTCTAACCTCTCTACTGATAACCTTATAGATGTCCTTTGCTTGATATAAATTTCTGGCATTCTCTTTTTGGTCTTAAGAGTCTTATCTGCTTGAAGGTTTATCTTATTTTGGTCTCATGACCAGAATCTTCTGGTAAAGAAAGAAGTCCACCACCTTTGGGAAGGACAGGAAGGGTAAGACAAGTTTAAACAGTGGCTAAGGTTCACTGTCATCTACTGAATCTCAAGGTCCTGCAAAAGGAGAAATAATTGAGCTTAGAAAAATTAGTTTGGTGTCAAAATAGTAGTATATACTTGATCCTGCTCAGTGTTTGAACTAGGAGATTTTAGAGTAATATTATCATCCTGAGGTATGAAAGGATTAGATTTATTTGTGACACAGACTGGATGAGATTTAAAACAATTAAATCACATTTCTCATAGGTCTTCAGTTTGATTAAGTAGAAGCTTTCAAATATATTCTACCAACTGTCAGGGCTTGGAGACATAGATAAAACTAAAATGCAGCCATCTGGGGGACTACTGCCTCTTTTGTCACCTGTTTGGGCTCCACTAGGAGTTTAACAGTGAGAGCAGAGATTCTGAAAAGCAAAAGCAGGGCACCCTAACTCCTTGAATTTAATTTCTAGTTAATGAAGCTCTCCAATGTTACTACCACTGTGAGTCATTTCTACTGATGTAAACTAGGAGTGTTTCTCTTCAAGGTCCTGGCTCTTAAGCCAGTTCTATCATGCTGACTTTCAGCTATCCAGTAAAATCATTGAAGTCAGTTCACTTGTGCACAAGGGTTAACACAGCAAACTTATAGATGAAATCTTAAAATGGGGGCCTGTTTGAGTAGTTGGTCTTTGACTAAGATTTAAGGACTTGGTTTTTGGAAGTGATCTTACTGCTTCCTAACTAGTAAGTTTGCTTCACTGTGCCGTTTTTTGTTATTGCTGTTATTGTTTTCGAGCATCAGGGAGGTAATGGTATTTGAAATAAGGGTCTCAGACTTGCTTGTTTGAGGGCGTAAACACAAGGAAGACTGTACCTGGATTCCTCCAGGATTTTCCTGTGCTGTCCCTCTGTACCACTCATTCACATGACCTTCCTATATCACTGTAATAAACCATAGCCACATAAAATTACACATTGATAGAAGTCCTGCAAGTGAATCACTAAACATGGGTGTGATCTTGGAGAACCAAGTACAACCCTTGCCAGCATTCCTAATCTAGGGCTTCTTGTCTTTCCTCTCATCATTGGGGCTTTTTGATTGGTAGCTTCAATTACCCTCTCTTGCAATCTGCCATAGCTCTTCAAATCTTGCTAGCTTATTGATAAAACATATTATTGAAAAGAGAGTCATTCTGATGTCTTCCTTTAAAAGAGGGAAGAAAAAAAGTAACCTTAGGTTCATGATATTATCCAAAGTGTTAAACCAGATAGTGGAAATCTAAGACAAGGTGAAAAAAATTATGGTTCAATAACTGATCAGTTTTAAGAACTATCTGGGAGCCAACACAGGCTTCTCAGCATCTCAAGTTAGACCACCCCATGGTTCCTAGATCTGCAAATAGGACTTGTCCAGCACAAAGAAAAGGTTTAGCACATATACTCATAGGAAGAGGAAATCTGCTGGTCTTCTAGTCTCTTTGACTGCGAAGATTTTCTTTTTCAGTGTGAAAACAGGATGCAAAAAGTTAATGAGACATTCTAAATCTGAAAAACTAAATTTTCAATCAGGATGTAGATGTTGCAATTATGTGCTGGTAGCTGATAGGCAAGAAAATAATTAATATTCTCCTAGGTTGTTGGCTTTTCTTGCTGAGTCACACAGATTTAAAACACTGCCTTAGACTAGGAATAGTTATATTGGGTTTGGGGGTGAAGAAACAGGGAGCAAAAGAGAAGTAGGATTAACCCAGGAGAAGTAAAAACACCCAGGCACACTTCTTGTTTTTTTTTTTTTTTTTACCATAGTAATTCAACATATAAGTACCAGAAAGGGACATCATCACAATCATTTTATCCATACCACATTACAATGTGTGTGAATTCCAAAGCCAATTCAACAATTATTTCATTTAGCCTTCACAGTATACCATTTTTGAGACTATTTGGTGTGACTTAAAAAAATCTTTATTAATGATCCTGTTAGAATATTTACTACAAGTTAGACATGCCAAATATACTTTCTCTAAGAAAAATAAAATAATAACAGTGACAGCAATCACTTCCATTGTTAACACTGCCCTGAGAGCAACACAGCCTGTAGCATTTAGTCTACCAAATGTGCTGCTGTTTTTATTCTGGACTACAAAGCTATCAATAACAATTCTTTTAGGTATATTCACTGCAATGCATTCTAATATTATATATGAATAAATGAACAAACAAGAGGTTTTAATATAGAGCAATAATAGTATTTCAGAAAATTACACCACTGGCAACTTATTACTTAAGGACTCAAAGAAGAAGTATCAGTCCTTTAAAGCAACAAAATGCCACAGGGAAATGAATGAGATGCCAATTTATGACACTCTAACCACTGAATTCAGAACTATATGCTTTCCTAAATGCAGTTTGAACCAACACTTCCTTTGTCTTGACATACCCAAACTATAACATTCCCCAGGTGTACATGTACTGGGTAATGCTTTTCTTTTCAATCTCTCTCTTTCTTAACTTGTTTTCTCCTTTTACTCTTATCTCCTTTGCTTTTGCTTTCTCTAAAGTACTTCACTGAGACCCTCTTCACAAAAGAGAAAACACTGTCCAGACTCATAAGAATTGTGATAGAATTTCTTGCTGTCAGACTAGCAGTTGAATGAATAACCACGGCAAAGATGGGATGCATGTCTGACTTTGAAATTTTCTAGCAGCAGATGAAAAGGTTTCTGCATTCTGTTTGAATCCTCTCTGTGTGAACCTGCATGTATCATTACAATTCTGCTTCGCTGGGGATTCCTTTTAAAAATAAGCACTGAATTACAGAGCTCCCAGGGAATCACATGCACCTCAACACTGAATTCCAAGGCCAGGTTTTACTGGAAAGCAAAAACTCTGGCAGAAAGCAAGTATTTCCCTCCACTCATCTGCCTGCATGTGTCACCAAGTCTTAAGCAGAGATGCATCAGGATAATGGGGGTGGAAACATACTAGGTAGAGACCATGGCAGTGGGAAAATTTGTAAATAAATCGTTAGAAGAGTCTGAGAGTTAATTAAACAGCCTAAAATTTTTGGAACTAAAAGTTGAGATAATATATTTTCATTTACTAAAATCCTTTAAGGTAAAAATATGACTACAAATATCCAAGGTCTTCTGTCTTAACTGGAGCTGAAAAGAATCATAACCGAAAAAAATGAGCTTTAGTACTTGGAATGTGGGAAATTAGTCTAACAAAGGTTTTCCTTGATTGATTTAATCTAAAATACAAAACAGCAATAAAAATTGTAATACATAAAAACCTGTTGAGTTGGAAGGTCTAATTATTGAAAAAACATGTAAATATACACCATGAAAACCCTTTTCTTCTACTTTAATACCTTTCTATGCACTGAAAAGTAATAACATGCCTTTAGCGAGGGCGAAATACTGCCTTCAACATAGCCCTCTGCCTGTTAAAGAAGCAGTCATATTCATTCAACAAATATTTACTGAGGGGATAACCCATGTCAGACATTTGCAATCAGACACAGGATATATACAAAGTTAAAACAATGACATAAGGTCTTTCTCATAAAATTTATATTCTATAGGAACAGACAACCAAGACCCAAGTAACTAGATCAATTCTATAATTGCTTGTTGTTAAAAATTATATTTCATTGAAAAAAAGTATATAACATTGAAAAAAAGATAGAGATCAGTAAGAAGAAATAGTTCTAAAATGGACCATAATGTTTTGTTCTATTATATTCTGGTCCTTTAAAAAAATGTGTAGGGGCTAATTTTATATCCTTATGATTTTGTGTTACTAGATGCCCTCTTTCTTACATATAAACTTCTTTTATGAACATTTTCTATATCATTATATATACTACATGTATCTAATTAATAATGTTTCTTATTTTTTCCTAGGTAGGCCAACAGTGATAGAACATGGTTTACAAGACATTTTCTATGCACATAGCTCATTTGTCCTTTGCTCTTTATAACATACTCATAAGGTAGGCAATGCCATTATCTTTATTTTGTAGATTAAAAAAATGGATTGTAAGCTAGGATAATTTGATGAAGATCATTAATTTAAAAGCATAGATGTGAATAATTTAAAAATATTAAAAAGATTTAAAAATGCAAAAGAGAAATGAAAAAAAAGCACAATGGAAATTCAAACCAGGCTGTTAAATTCTATTTAGGAAATTATACTGCATTGATAGTTGCATAATATACCATCACTCCTATTTTATAGGTGGCAGGTAACTTTTGAAGGGTAAAAGTGAAAACATTAAGTACACAAATATGGTACAAAAGAAGCAATAAATATAGGAAGGATGGAGAAAGCAAAAGCAGCAGGATGAGCACCTTGGAAGGACTAAGTACAAGGGGTTGAAAGAGATGAGAGAGAGAGAGAGAAACAAAACAAAACAAAAATCAGCCTTTGAGCTGAGCACTGGTGGCTCACCCCTGTAATCCTAGCTACTCAGGATGCTGAGATCTGAGGATCTGAGGCTCACGGTTCAAAGCCAGCCCGGGCAGGAAAAGTCCATGAGAATCTTATCTCCAATAAACCACTAGAAAAACTGGAAGTGGTGCTGTGGCTCAAGTGGTAGAGCACTTGCCTTGAGATGAAGAGCTGAGGGACAGCACCCAAACCCAGAGTTCAAAAACAAAAATCAGCCTTTGGGCTATGCATGATGGTATATAACTATAGTCATGAGGATCACAAGTTGCAGGCCAATCTATACTATACAGGGAGATCCTGTCTCAAAAGTTAAAGTACGTAATAAATTATACTGTTGGCAAATTTATAAACATTACTAATCTAGAAGTCATTTTGCACACAAAAGTACAGTGCATATTATTAGAAAGTAATCATGGAGGTACCCAGCATATGCTCCTGGATAGTTGAGGCCATTAGTAAATGTAGCAAAGAACTCAGCTATTAGGACATGGTGAAGTTGGTTGTTACAGGATTCCTTGGTTTGATCAGGAAATCTTACAGACTCAGCCTAATCTTATAAAATGACAGATTCTAATGACAATTAAGATTTGTTTCCTGAAAGTTCTATATACAGAAAGTTCTGCATACAGAACTTTATATACAGATACAATATGACTATTTACAATATCAAATAACTAACAGAAATGGACAAATATAAATATTAAATAATATCTACTAAAGCCCCAGTTCTATATGTGTCTTACTTTTAATTCCTTTCAGCATATGTATATTTAATTCTACCTCACTTCTCGAAACCTATCAATAGCAGCTCTCACATCAATTTGATTTTGACTTCACTGAATAAAGACTATATATTCTGCATTTCATTATCTCCTAAAGGAAATAAGATATGGAAATAACCCAGATGCCCCTCAATAGACGAATGGATCAAGACAATGTGGGAAATGTATACAATGGAATTCTTTGCTTCCAACGGAAAGAATGACATCACCCCATTCATAAGGAAATGGAAAGACCTGGAAAAAATCATATTAATTGAAGTAAGCCAGACCCAAAGAAACATAGGCTCCATGGTTTCCCTCATTTGTAATTATCAGTATATGTCTAGGATAGTCCTAGCAAAGGATCACAATAGCTCAATAGCTATGTACCTATGACCATATAAAATGATGCTAATTGAAATAAACTCCAAGAACAACAGGTCTTTTTTTTGGTGTTGACCTTGGTGTCATCAATGTACTATATCAAGTTCTTTCTTTATGTTATTTCATTTTTCTTTTTCCTTTAGTTTACCATTGGCAATCACTGTCTTTGATTCTGGCACTTTGCATCATAAAAACGAATGAGTGGGTAACAATGTTTGAAAAGAAATGTACTCATTATCTTACTTATGTAACTGTAATCCTTCTGTACAGCACCTTTACATTCAAATGAAAAAAATGAGAGAAAAGAAAAAAAGAAAAAATATAATAAAAAGTATAAGAGCATTGTGCATACCTTAAAATCACTTGTCTTGGATTTGCATATTGGTTCCATCCCTCATTTCTGTTTGTTAAAGTTAATGGTGGGGAGGGTGAGAAGTGGCATAGGAAAAGTCATAGAATTTATTATATTAATTCCTTTATCAAGAGTCTCTTCTATAATGCTTTAGACATAGCAGATGCTCAGCAAATATGTTCAGATTATATTCCCCACATGTAAACTATTCCTTTGTACATTTAACAAGACCTAATTCTCTTCTACAATTTTTTCCCTCCAGGAACTATGAATCTGGCAGATGTTTAACAGTCATATATCAGCAGTGAATAAAAAGATGTTCGTACATAATTTGGTTGTAAAGTTTATAAAGTACTTGAACTGACAGAAATAGTACAAATGAAGACTGTACGTGGACATAAAACATGAATTATCTCTCTCACCAAAGTGAGATAATCTTTATATCTGTCTTTCCCAAACTAGGTATTCCTGTTTCCCCCTGCTCCCCATCCGCTATGAGGCAGAAATACCAACTTACTAAGGCAGCCCTAAGAAAGTGGGTGGCTTTGGGCACAAATAAATCACCAAAATAGCTCAAAACCAAGGACTAGGCTCCTTCACCTAATATGGAGAGCTTGCCTCTAAAGTCTCTACAAATTGACAATGGTCCCTGTTAATTATGTCCCTAAAGAACAATGACACATAATGGCAGCCAGGAGGCTTTTACTTATATAATGATTTTGTAAAGGGCAGAATCTAATTTCCAGAAAGATCCTGATGCTTCTGTGGAGAAACTTATCATCTGTCTGCCTCTGGAGCTTGATTACATGACATGTCACAGGGCTTTTGAGTGGGCTTTGCCAGTGGTGCAGAAAGTGATGACACGAAACAGGTACCAACAATGGCACAGCTGCTAATGGGCACATTTAAATCAACGCCTATTCTTCCCCTGCCATCACGCAAAGCCCCCTTTACTGCTCTAAAACAAACACAGCTTAATTTTATTTCCTGCCAGGCTTTGTATAATTTTGACATGTCCTCAGTCAAACACGACCCAGTCCTTCAATCAGGCCCTATTTTTCTGGAGATGGGAAAACAAGAGGAAGCTAAAGTAATTATTGAAAACTCATAAGTAGCAGCTTTAGCCTAATTACCTTGACTTTCCTTTTTAATTTTTCCATTGATTGTCTCCTGCTAATATATGAGTATTGACTGAGCTGGTAGAGCCTGGTGCTACTATGATAAGAACAGATGCTGCTGGGAAGCAGAATGTAATTAGGAGACCCGATACTCTGTGCTTCCTTTTCAGAAGCCCACATGTACAGCAAAGACTTTGGTTTGAGACCCTCTTAAACAGTACCAGCAGCCCCTTCTGAGCAAGAGGCTCTGAATGTCTTTGCCACCAGAGGGCAGCTGGGAAAAGGAAAACAATTCACTTTTCTTTGTTCCTCCTTTGATGTTAAAATAGTACATTTCCCTAATTTGGGGCACATAATCTATTAGAACTCCCAAGTCAACAACTCTAGGAGGATGAATAACCTGGGAACAAAGTGGCATCTTTTTGAACTGCATTTGCCTTTATAAATATTGTTGTATTTAAAGACTTAACTCGAAAATCCAAAACCAAACCAAAACAACAAAAACTGGGTAATACTGGTGAGCCTGACTGAATACTAATATATCACTGACAATTGCTTTTAACAGATCCAGGCTCTTTTGTCATGGAAAATGTAGTTTTCTTTCTGTAGGGTATGAAACTTGCTTTAGAAATTACTTATTTTTAAGTTACTTGAAACTTTCCTCCTGTGTTTTTAAATAAATATAACTATTCTGGAACATGATAATACCCTGCATATCAATCATCTTAAATCACTATTAAAGTTTATCTTCACTGTTAGCAACTCGGTTAGCAAAGTTGTATGTAGTAAGTTTTATTGGAGTCACGGTGACCTTGCTAAACCAAGGTATTATGGTGTGTTTTATTTTACCTGATACTCTGAGAATAAATTAATAAAGCAGGAACAGTGAGCAATACTTTTTTTGCGGGGGGTCTGGTTGTGGGGCCTGAACTCTGGGCCTGGGCGCTGTCCCTCAGCTCTTCAGCTCAAGGCTAGCGCTCTACCACTTGAGCCACAGCACCACTTCCGGCTTTTTTCTTTTTTTGCTTATGTGGTGCTGAGGAATCGAACTCAGGGCCTCATGCATGCAAGGCAAGCACTCTACCACTGAGCCACCTTCCCAGCCTGCAGTGAGCAATACTTAAAATGATCAGACATATATAAAGGGAGATTTCTCAGACACAAATAATAGCACTAAAAATGATGTCAGATTGCAAAGTCCAAGAAGTATTGGTTATGGGGAATCCAATGGATACAGAGAAATAGGTGCATGAATTCGACACAGGGGGAAAGCAGGATAAAGACTCGTGGTAGACAGCAGAGAAGGGGAAGGAGCACCAGGAGGAGCATTGGTAGTTTAGTCTTTATAAAGTCTTTTGCTGCAATCAACTTTAAAGTATGAGTTCTATAGACTGTGTTGTATTTAGTGAATGGGTAAACGGATTTCTATTAAAACAATTGTATCTCTCTCTAAGGAACCAATGTAATCAGACAGTCACAGGCTTACGAATATCACCAATCAAGATTAGGAAATGACAATTCTTTGGAAGGTACTGAGAAAAGAGTCATGCTACAATGTTTATAACAGTATAGAAAAGCATCTGATAAAAGACACTCATCAGATGTCAGACATTTGCACATGCTTTGGTGGTGAACTGTTGGTCTGGCTACCTTACATAATATTTAAGGTTTAGAGATAAAAGCTGAAAAACATCTTTAGAACTGTGAAGGACCTCATTCCAACAGGTACTAGTGTACTATGCACTTAGGATCATTAGAGTACTTACACAATGTTCCAGTGCTTTAGGAAGCATTTCCTGAGTGCTACTGTGTCTCAAAGGGCGGAATTACAAAACAGATTTGTCCCGGGTTTTCCTTCTGCAAGCTAACTGTCTAGTGGAGATCAACCAAGGCCTAAAGTGGGGAGAGACAAGCCAGTATTTGTAAGAAAAGACCTGTGTTCAGAAAGACAAGGGAAGGATGAGAGACAGGGCTATCTCCTAGAAGACTACATCAGGAGACACTGTGAAGGGTAAAAGAAACAGTCATTTTTCAGAAACTAAATTATCCAGCTCTGTAGGGTTTGCAAATGTGATGTCATTGAAGGAGGTCTGATTTCATTGTCAGGTGACTTGGTTTAAGTCGCAACAATTCCTCATGTATATGTGACTGTTTCAACCAGAATTTTTTTTCAGCTACAAGTATTAGAAAATTGACTAGGAGCAGTAAATAGGGTTTCAGCATAAGTAACAGAAAAGGCTTCAGTTATTTTAAGTGGAGAGGATTCCATATTGGTATATGTAGTATTATTAAAAGAGCTAGCTGAGCTGGATCGAAGCTGCATTTTCAGGAATTACTCCAAGACAACATGAAAAAATGACCTGCCAGAATAACTACAACACCTGTCATTATTAGGAAAGGGAGAAATTACTAAGTTACCAGGGCTACAATGACCTCTTGAGAGTAAGAAAGCTATGAAATGACTCATAACGCTTGAAAATGCCAACGTCTAAAAACTTAGAAAGAAAGCAACCTTGCCACAAAAACAAAGAAAAAACAGTTTCCACCACAATTCCCTCTGCCAAACTCATGTGAAGAAGTTGTCAGGAGGAACGTGACTCGTCCCCGACACCCTAAGTTAAAGAAGAACTATGGCCACAAAGGCACTCTTAAAAAAAAATTATTGTAAAAATACCGTACAGAGAGGTTACAATTACATTGGCAAGGTATTGAGTACATTTCTTATCAAGCATTGTTGTCCTCCTTTGTTTCCCCTTCCCATCTCCCCACCCCCCACACCCCAGCCAAAGTTGTAAAGTTCATTTTTCAACCTAATGACTTGTACATCTCATTGTAATGGGTCCACCTCTATCACCTATTCCCCTCCACAAATTACACTAACATCAAATACAGTGAAAACAAGGGTTATACCGTGGGGGAGGGACATACAAAGCAACAAAGAAATAATCTTATAAATATGTTAGAAACAATCACAAGAAAGAAAAAAAAACATTTGAATACTTATCTTGGGATTCATTTCACCTAACATTGACTTATCTGACCTTTTCTGCTTGTCTCAGACATATACTAGTTATTGCAAATATTAAGGAGCTTGGAAAGTTTCTTGAGTTGCCAGATGACAGTCAGGTTAAACACGAAGGACAACTGCTTGCATTCCTGACATGAATCCCCAAAGTAGGGTGATTTCTGAATTAGTTAATTCAGTGGATCTATATATCAAGGACTCAGGGTCTGTCCATTTTTAAAATTATTTATCATCAGAAGCTTATTCGTTCTTGTTCTTTCTATAAACTGTGGGGATAAATGGAAATTTCATAGTCCCAGAGTTTTCAAAGGGTCACATGCTCACTTGTTGCCTACAGTGTACAAGGTAATGCATATCAATATCCCGCTGTCAGCTTCTAACACTTTACATATGCAGTAGCATTTCATTTCATACAATTATGAGGATGGTAAGATTACTGCCTAATGTGCTTATAACATCTTTCCGCTTTGCCAAATGTGAATGATGAAGCTTTCAAAAAGAATTCCTTCTAATATCCTCATTTATTTATTCTTAATATTGCTGCTTAGAATCGTTTATCCTTAAATATAAAGAGCCAGGGTGTGGGGTCCATGGCTCCAAAGCAGCAGTGATAATACGATTATACATACTAGTTATATATGCCGTTTTGTCTTTCAGATAATTTGAAGAGGTGGAGAGATGCTTGGACTTGTAGAGAATGATAAATGACATGTATTCCAGTGGATTATTGTGGGTCCAACTTATCCTTGAATTGATAAAGAAGTTACGGGTTAATTTGCTATCACAGAAACTTGTAATGTAAGACTACTGGCGAAGCTGAGCTCCTTTTCCCAGAATTCACTGCATGTTTTAGGATGTGTGAAGAGAGATATTTTTGCTTGAGATATAAAGGATGGCAGTGAGATAAACCTTAGTCTGTGCTTTGGACACTTAGCAGCTCTGGCCTTGGTGGCTTCACTTAACTGCTGGCTCAACTCCTGTTGGCAGCTGACCAACTTTTCAGCTTCTTTTGACTCCTGGCCACATACGTCTCTAACTCTTTTCTATAAAAGGGACAAGAGTTTCTCTTGCACTCACATCAGTTGGAGATGGTAAGAACTGACAGAAATTGTAGACAGTTTTCACTGGTTCCAGCTTAGTCTTGTTCTCTCCTTTGTGATGTGACCTACAAACTTTAAGCTCCAGCATGTGGTATGAAGAAAACAACCTTACAAAGACTGTTTAACCAGATTCTTCAACCATGTAAGATATAGTCCCTGTGACAAGTTTCTCATTGTATGTGTGTGCGTGTGCGTGCATTTATGTGTACTCCCATATGTACATACACAATGTTCCCAGCACTTGTGTATTCATTGCTATTATATATGAGCTATTAACAGTCCAAAGATACCGACACTACTGTATGCTACTGTTGAGAATTTTTATTTCTTTCTAGATAGCAGGATGAGAATTTCAATTTAATCACTGAGGGACACAGAAGGCATGCAAAGTTAAGAGAATTGACATTTAATTTTGCCTTTCACAAAATGTCTTGGTTGCACTGTATGAAAAAAAGTGCAGTCCTGTAGCAAAGAAGGTATAAAATAAAAGCAGCAGAGGTAGGAGTATCAGGTCTTAGACCATTCCAAATAATTTGCATTTAAATTACTCCACATAGGCCAAATTGCACCTTTGGATCTCAGATTCCTGTTCAATCTCCACTGGACCAGTTAGTATCATTTTCTTCCACAGTTATAAACTGTCACAACAATGCATTTATTTTATAAATGTCTTCTATTTATAGAAATAAAAAAGGAAGACACTGGGCTTTGAGAATATTCATTTCAGTTGCAGAAAACAATTGAAATGGAATGAAAGTAACTACTCAACTTGGCACTGGAAGGAAACTTACACCTATACAGGTTCACAAGATACCCAAGCTTCTGCATGCATCATCCCTGGAGATGTCAATAACATCATCTTCAAATTAGAAGAAACTCAGAGTTTAGAGAACTTCTAGTAAGGCTTTCTTTAAAGAACCTTTAAAGAACCTCTGGAAATGGTATTCTCAAAACTCAAAAGAAGTCTAAAGTTATCTCTGCCAAGTAGGTCACTGCAAATGGAACAACTGAGCTTATGTATACATGCTGAGTCCTGGTAGAAGGGCAGCTCAAACAGCAGAAAGTCATCAATTTGTCATTCTATTATCCACACATTCCACTACAAAAGCTTATTCTCGGAAAGAGAATCTCCTCTTTTAAAATGCTGCACTAAGCACTATGCTCTTTCCAGTAATGCTAACCACAAAGGTAATGATGCTGTGCATTTAATTTTTCTAGCCTTCATGTATCGGCTGGTGTTATAAATGAGTCATTAACACTCTCAAAGGGAATGACTCTGTTGTTTGATAGTGCTGAGAACTTTCATTTCTTTCAAGATAGCATTAGGAAAATTTGAATTTAATAATTGAGTGATACAGAAAGCATACAAAATTAAAAGCATTGAGTAAATGGGTCCAAATTTTTAGAGTATTTATTTGATCAACAATCTCAGGGGCTGAATGGTATATTTTAAGAGAAGGTTCAAACTGGGACTATGGTCCGCAAGAAATGAGAAGTGTCTCAAAAACAAAGCAAGCAAACCAAACAACAAAAATCATATTGATCCTGAATAGTTTCAAGGGAAGATAAATTTGCTATACAAAAATCTCTGGATGTCACAGACACCACAATCAGCCCCAAATCATTTTTAAATATACACATACATACATTATGGCTAAATATGATACATATTAGCAGAAACCCTAAGCCAATCATTTCTATGTTGAAATTAGAAGTCACATACATGAGAAGAGTCCACAAATCCTGGAACTTACATGGAAAAAAAGCAAATTTCCTGCTTAAGGGATTTGGACAAAATTAATAAGCTTTATAAAATTAAAAAGAAGTTTTAAGACTGAGAAACAACAGCAAGCTGCCAGCTACATTGATAAATAAAGTCTTTTTTGGAAGAGTTATGGGAGCAGATTAAAAAATAGTGACAGACTGAAGAATATTCTTAAAGGAGGACTACAAACATGCAGTGCCTCTATGCCTTTGATCATATAAAGTAATATATGTCAAAATGAATTTCAGGATATAGAAAAAATGCTGGCAGAGATCTATTATCAAGTTCTAGGAAATTCATACTAACTGTTTATATTTAATCATAGTCAAAAATGACTCTTAGAAGGGTAAAAGACTGCAAAAAGATTGGAGGTGTATCTGAAAATTAATTTGATGGTACTATGTATGATATAATAAAGATCAGCTATGAAGTTATTGTAATTGTCCAGTCGGGGCCAGACAAGTTTAATAACTGCAAAAGTATTAAAAAATAACAATTTTAGGAGCAATTCTGAGAATAGAACATGTAGGATTTAGGTAACTAGGAGTGGCAAGAAAAGATCAAATTGAAGATAAATATGATATATATGGCTGGAAAATAAGCCAGAAGGGGGGAGCAGAAAACAACAAACAACAATATTTTGGCAGATAATAAACTCCTCTTTGGACATAAGTGCCAATGGTGTATACAAGTAAAGATATTTAGAAAGTAATTTATAATGAGAATACTGAGTTTGGGTTCAGAAAATTGGCTGGTATGACCTAAAATAATAATAGTAAAGAAAATAAAATCACTAATCTAGATTATATAGACTAGAAAAATCCATCTAGGTTAATAAATAGGCATAAGATGCAGAAGTAGTTCAGTGGTAGAATATTGAAGTAATAAGCCAAGGAGAATAAATATTGCACGCAAAACCTGTTGAATCTAACAATTATGGATTATTACAGTGATTAAATATAGTAGTGGTTCTCAATGCAGGTTATACAACATAATTTTCAGGAAAGTTTTAAAAATAATATGTTTATCACTAATTAAATCAGAAACCATCAGGATAGCCTATAAATATTAGCAGTTTTTTAAAAAAATTAATAATTTTTCACTATCTTTCAATAATTGTACAAAGGGTTTCTTTTTTTTTTCTTTTTTTGGTCATTTGTGGCTCTTGAACTCTGGGTCTGGGCGCTGTTACTGAGCACTTCAGCTCAAGGTAAGCACTCTAGCACCTAGCCACAGCACCACTTCCAGTTTTTGAGTGGTTAATTGGAGATAAAAGTGTTCATAGACATTCCTGCCTGGGCTGACTTTGAATGGCCATCCTCTGATGTCAGCCTCCTGAGTAGCTAGGATTACAGGTGTGAGCTACCAGTGCCTGGCTAAAGGGTTTCAATTCAACGTATAAGATTATGTGTACAATGCATCTTGATCAGTGTCACCCCTTCCATCATTCTACCCCACTTCAAATTAGTCTTTAAAAGACAACAAAGCTTCTAGTATATTCATGGTTGAAAGCTACAGTTCAACACAGAATATTGAAGGATATTCAAAAGTACATTAGAGTTGGTGGGTAGTAACAGAGAAAACAAACAGTAATCAGGATGAACAAGATAGAGGGTAGTATTTTGAGAGAGCCTCAGGTTAGGAAAGTTTCTTTAGGACTTGGAGAGAATGAACACACTCAAAGGGAGAAAGAACGAGACTGGTGTACATACAGAATATATGTTTCTTATTGAATGGAGAGAGGGTTAGACTGGAGAAGGGAGATAGTAAGAGTAAGATTCTGAGAATCTGAGAATCAAAAACACAAATGCAGATCTTAGTTCTACAGTAGAAGATAACTTAATCATTGGCCAAAAAAAAAAAAAAAGGAAAATAAGAGGAAAACCAGTTGTTGTTTTTTTAACAGAGTACAGTAGGGGCATATAGTAGTATTGCTGGGAAAGGCTCTTCTTCAGCCTCAGATCTTCTTAACTGGAAAGCTGACAAGTAACAAAAGTATGATGATATTACCTATTTTTCTTTAGTATAGAAAACAGGGTGATAAATAAATACCATAATAAAACAAGGTGATAAGATTATTAATACAGATTATATAGACCACAAGAGCCACACTGGTCAGTAATTATGGCACAAGATGAGGATGAGAAGGGGAATAACAAAGCACTGAAACAAGGACACAGGATGATTCATTGTAACAATGATACTCACAAGACAGTTTACTGGAAATGAACTTTACAACTTTGGGTGGGGGGCAGAGGTGGAGGGAGGGAGGTGGGGGAGGGAAGGGATAGTGGGAGAACAACAAGGGAAGGGGTAACAATGCTCTATACGAAATGGACTCATTGCCTTACTCAAGTAACTGTAACCCCTCTGTACAGAATCCTTACAATAAAATATTTTTTTAAAAAAAGATGAGGATGAGAACTCTGGCCTAGCATGTGCGAAGTTCTGAGTTCAATACCAAGCAAAGTAGAGGAAAACTTCAATATCTCAGAAAATAAAGAACCAAAGACCCATTTAACTGAAGCAAGTGAGCAGTGTTCTAATGTGACAAGTTAGATTTCTTCATGCGAAAAAGTTAGAAATATAACTGAATTTTACTGAGAGGACACCCAACTTGTAACTTGTAAGTCATTGCATGTAAATAATATGGCTCAAAGTCAGATACAACTGCTTTACAGAATGGAAATGCATTGCTTGAAATGAGGTTTTTCTATTTAAAAAATGGTTTTATCTTTAGATGGTTGTACAAAGGAAGTGCTACATAGTTATAAATACAGTGCTCTTGATCAGTGCTACCTCCACTCTAACTCACCCTTTCCCCCACTTGTCTTAATTCTGTAGTATATGCAATGAATCTCCCCCTTTCACCTCTTCATTCATCTACTCCTTTCCCCTTGGCCCCACCCCTCCTCTTGCATATATCTACATCCTGGTTTTGATTTTGTTGGGCTTTGACCCAGTCTTTTAGATTATACTATCTGAGCTCTCCACAGAGTGATTATATTTCAGTTAATTCACTTGTAATCACTTGGATACGGGCTGACTCATTTAACTATAGGTACCTCCTATATCTACCACAAATAAAAGGAACCATACAAACTTTGTCTCTCTGGGTCTGGTTTCTACACCAAGTTAAGGTATAGTTGAAGTTTTGCACAAGTAATAACTTTAAAATAGAATTCAACACAAGAACCTTTAAGAAATATTCTATTTACAATAAAATGTGAATCATGATTTACTAAATCCCTAAAATTTCAAAAAGCCATTTCAGGAAAGTTAGAATGTTACAGTGGGTTTCTGGAAGACACACACAGAAACGAATTGGGGAAAAAAATCTAAATATAATTTTTCCAATAAATGTAGTCTAAAAGAAATAATCAGAGATCATCTACAGTTTCAACCTCATACTCAAGTTGAAAAAAATGTGAAGATTATCATGAGATAAGTGAACTTCAACAATTCCATTTATATTCTGCCAGGTCCTGTTTAAATAAAATGGAAAACCAATTTATGACCCATCACCATCTCCCTGCTTAATGTGATAATGACTGCACAGGCTTAAAAGGTTTAATTTTAAACTCATTCCAGTACTTAGGATGGTCTCATCAATAATTTGAGTTTTTAAGTATCACCAACTCTCACTGTGGGCTGCTAACAGAAGCTGTCCCAGTGACACAAGGAGGTTCTCTTCTGGATAACAAACAACTTCCCTGTTCAAATTTGATCTGCCACAAGCATTATTGTCTACTACTTGGTAAATGCTTTGTATAAAAATCCATATATTGAGTTGAACAGAAATGAAATAAAGTCTAAGCAGAGACAGAATGTCATTATGGAATTGGTAAAAACAGTCCCTTTAAGAAGCTGTTAACTTTGGCAGTTTTTGATTCTAAGAATGGCATTCAAATATAGTAACAAAGAAAAGCAACTAAGAGGGATGTGACATAAGTAATATATACATTAACATTTGAAATACAAGTTCTGAACCTTAGGATGTTTTAGTTTAGTTAACTCCTTGGTTCTTACAATTAATCCTTTCTATTTTCCATTCTAAAGCTAAAATGACCAGCTCAGAGAAGCTAAAAAAAAAAACATACCTAGAAGTACTTATGCAAGATAAGAAGTGTTGAGTCAGAGTTCAAACTCAGGTCTTATTCCAACATCCATGTCATTCTACTCTGGCAAAAAGTATTTCAAGTGACTAGACACATTATCTTTTTATTTACCTGCTTATCCTCTTTCTCTTCTATAATGCAAGTTTTACACAGTTTTAGAAGATACTGTGATTTTCTTATTATATCTGATAATAGTCTTCAGTTATCACTGATTATAAACAGCCAAGCATAGTGAACATTCTTCTGGTTGTGTCCTCCATAATATAAAGGCATAGAAGAGATAGTGGCCAGTTATTGTTTAATGTCTACTTAGTTTCAATTTGGAAAGATGAAAAAATTTTGAAGATGGATTGTCTTGAAGGTATATTATAAATGTAGGTGTATTGAAAGTCAACAGAATAGAACATTAATGGATTAAAGGGTAATATGGTTATATACAATTTATCACAATAGTTAAAAGCTATAAAAATTTAAACCATACCAAGTTGTTATTGATATGCTGGTACCCAAACAATAAATTATTACAGGGTGAAATCTATTTAATATATTTGATGGTCCATGTTAAATATGCAATGTTACCCCTACTAAAAGTAAAACCTAAAATAAAAAATTCAATTCTATTTTCTATTTGAACAATTAGATTATGTTTAGAAAGACTTGTGAATCATGTAAAGTCAAATGAAATTTAACTGAGGGAAGTAGAATATTTATGTCCTCTATAGTGATTATATAGACTGAGTAAAGCTTACCATGTTAATATTTATCTACAAATGACTTAATAAAAAAACTGAGATGGAAAAAGAATGAACTACACAATTCTAAAGAGTGTATTTTTTTTTGTCAGTTGCAGAGCTTAAACTCAGGGCCTGGGCACTGTCCCCGAGCCTCTTTGTGCTCAAGGCTAGTGCTCTACCATTTAAGCCACAGGGTTTTTGAATAGTTTGTTGCAGACAGGAATCTTATGGGGACTTTTATGCAGGTGCTGGCTTTGAACGGTGATCCTCAGATCTCAGCCTCCTGAGTAACTAGGATTACAGGAATCAGCCACCAGCGCCCGACTGAAGAGTGTAATAGTCAAAACTGGTCACTTTGGATGCTTGTTTCATAATCTTTGAATGTAAGTGCTATGGAGACAGGACTTGTCCTTTTTTTTTTGTTATAAGCCCAGACTTAGCAAAAAATAGACAAAGGAAACAAGGGAATGAAATGAAAATGAACGACTTTATAAACATATCACAAAACAGGCACTCAAAAAAGAATCAGGCTGCCAAATTTGAAACAGTTGGTTGTTCACTATGTGGATTTTGACTATATTAACTTGCTATTTTTTCTAGAGCCTTGCTCAGCAGATTAAGAATTACCGTTGATACCATCCTACAAACCAATCATCTGTTTGAAAGGAATAAGGGCAAGTTAGAACATTTCACCAACTGGTCACCATAGTCAATCAATTCAAGACTTCATACTTGTTAGCTTCTCTAAATTCTAAGAAAAACCTATTGTTTCAAGTGCATTCAGCAAGATTCTGATATTGTCTCTATCAACTAGTATCACATTTCCAGTCATCCATTTGTACTATGTAGGGAAGTCTCTAAGAAGCTATGGTAGCTGTTTTCTTTTTCCTTTTACCTCCTCCCACAACCTTTTATCCATCTTCCTTCTCTTTCCTTCCTTTCCGACTCCTTTCCTCCCACTTTCTCTGTCCCTTGTGTGTGTGTGCGTGTGTGTGTGTGTGTGTGTGTGTATGTGTGTGTGTGTGTGTGTATGTGTGTGTGCCGGTCCTAGGGTTTGAACATATGGCCTTGTGCCCTTGCTTGGCTTTTTCCATTCAAGGCTGGCACTCTACTACTTAATGCTTATACCTCTACTTCCATGTTTTTGCTGGTTATTTGGAGAATCTCACAGACTTGTCTGCTGGGGCTGCCTTTGAAACATGATCAGATCTTAACTTCTAGAATATCTAGGATTGGGTCACTGGCACAGAGTTTTTGTTGCTGTTGTGGTTTTGTTTTTCTCAGTACTTGGGCTTGAACTCAGGGCCTGGGCAATACCCCTGAGCTTTCTGGCTCAAGGCTAGCACTCTAGCACTTGAATCACAGCTCTACTTATGGTTTTAGAGGATAAATGGAGATAAGATTTTCCTGCGTGGGTTGGCTTCAAACTAAGATCCTCAGGTCTAAACCTCCTTAGTAACTAGGAGTTAGCCACCGGTACCTCAGCTATTTTTTGTTTTATTATTGTCTATCAAATTTTAAATCTTCCTCCTTTTGTAGTTTTAAATAGTATTAGCATTATAATAACAGAAAAAACCAAAGTTAAGCTGCTACTTGGTCAAAGGTCTGTATTTTTTAATTCTTATCACCTAAATCTAAAAAGAGAAAACACAGTTGTCAAGGATTATTCCTCTGACTGCTATAACACTCAATTTCTAAAGGTCAATTACTTTCTATTTTGCTCTGGGAGGTTTTCAGATTAAGATTTAATTAATCTTATTCCTTTGACAAACAGGCTAGACAATTTTAGACCTAGAAAAGAAAGGTTTCTTTTTCTTTTTCCTTTAAGTCTTCTGTAGAGAAGAATCCACTTTCTGAGTACATGGAATTATTCAGAAAAAAAGAATTGCAAAACTTGCTCTTGACTATTTCAATACTTTTTTAAAAAACAACATCAACATGTGCACTAAGATTAGCAAATGAAAACTCATTAAAATAAATGTGAAGAAAAATCTGCAAGTAACTGAAAATAAAATATCAACAAAACTTGAGAAAAGCTTCCTATCTATCTTCCAAGGACACAGAATATGTCCTGCTAGAAAGCAGTGCCTTCCAGCCAGGGCACAGAAAGCAGCTCCATCAGACAGGGCTTCATGAGCCCTTTCACTGCTTTCTGTATGCAGGGAACTGACAGTACTGCCTCCTCTTGGTAACGTAGCATTTATTGGCAGTATGTTTTCTGAAACTCTCTCTTTCTTCACTCTCTCAGATAGTAGTTTGCAAGATTTGTATATTAGGCCAGCATGATGAGTCGAAACCCAATGATTAGTGGTAAATAAGCAAGAATATTGCTTTAACGATTATATGCTATACAAGTGTAATTACTGTCTACTCAAAATGCATGATTATATAAAAAATTAAAAGGCATAATTACATATGTATTCAATAATGAGCAACCACATCAGTTGTCACTCATTCCTTCACTTTTTCTTAACCACCTGCCCTAAGCTTTTAGTTGGAAATCTGGGTTTTTTTATTTGTTGTTTTTAGCTTTCCTTGAATGTCATTCTAATGAAAAATAAGAGTAGGGACTTCATCAACAGCCAACAGTATGTGAGAACCACAAAATTTATAGAATATAACAATTCTCCTATCATTCAAATATGTGAAAGACTGCTTTGTTAAAGACAAATTTTAAACTACATTCATAGGAAAGCCAAACTAACTGAAGTCAACAGGTGAGAATGTTTTAAAGCAAAGAGATTTCTAGTGGCAATTTCAATGAAAAACAAAAGGTGTTGAGTTTAGTGAAATAAAAAAAAAATCTAACTATTAGGATAGACAAAATTCAAGATAAAAGGACTCCAGGAAAAAGATCGTGTGTTGGAGGGTGGATAGACTAGGAAACTTCAACAATTTTTAATACAATGACATGTATGTAGTTAATTATTTACTCTTCAGTTAACTACAAAAGCCTGAAGGAGTTTTATGGCACAGAAATAGTTTATATCATGTTATAGTAGAATGCAATAAAAGTTCTATTATGCTAGCAGGTAATGAAATAACAGAAGCTTGCAGTAAATATCAAGACAAATTATCAACAAATCCCACCATTCTCCAGGGGAAGCAGAGAAAATTCAACTTAAATCTGACAAAGCAAGGTACTCTTTGATTGATTCAACATGTTCAAAAGGTTTGAGACAGTCTATAACTCCCAATCGTATCTACAGTTCTGAAATAAAAAGCTGTCTTCAATAAACACTGTGTGACAGTATCAATGGAAAGACACCATAAAAATTTTCCCAGAACATGCTGCCATAGAAATAATCCTCAAGACAGCTTTGTAGTGGATAGTTTCTGAAAAAGGATGCTTCTTGATGCAAGGTTCACAAAGCCCTTGCCTGTAGGTTGAGCTCCCAATGTAGCTTCCCCTTTGCCACCTGCTGCAGTGCCATAAATTTTTCAGGTGGCATTTTAAGGTCTGATGAAAAAGTTATAAACATTGACTTGGATGGTAGCTTCTTCTCCCTGTGATACTCTGTTGATCCCCAACAAAAGTGGCATTTGGGGTGAAGGAAGAATCCATGGTCATGGCTTTCATGGCTCTTAGCAAGTTCACAAGCTTTCAAGTGCTCAAGATTTTTATCCCAACTTCAATAAGGAATGTAAAATGCAAAACGAGAAAATCAACTGTAATTAACTGAAGGCATAAAAGTTAATACTTAATCCTTTTGGTGTAAATAATTTAAAACAAGTACATGCAAAACCAACATTATACAAGGCAGAAACATGGATAAGGACAATCTTTATGACTATCCTGTGAGTAGCCTTGTTTGATAAATCATTTACATAAAAATTTAGCTTTAGTTTGATACAAAGTAAATGCAATAAATGAACACATAACAAGACAAACACCTCTAATTTTAGGAAACCTTATTTATCTTAATTTACAGGTGAAAAAACAAAGCTGCCAAGAATCTAAGCTACTTAGCAAAGACAGAAGTAAAAGAGGAGCTGGTATTAAAAAACAGGCCCATCATACACCATGCCCCATGCTCACAGACTTTCACTGTAATGTCATGCTCTTGCTTATATGGAAGCTAAAGTAAGTGCACATTAAATCAAACAGCTGGAAGTTGGATATGCAGACAAATTATTGACTGCTTAAAAGACTCAGGTTGGAATGACAAATAATTACATCAGTGATGTTTTTCTTTATATAATTTAGGGATTCATTTTTGATTAAGTCATTATAGAAATTATTGTATTTAGTAAGTCAAGATACTAATTCACAGCAAATACAAGGAAAGGAGATTGTCAGACCATTGCTCTCCACCAGAGAGGAGGATACCAGTTTTTTCTTATTTTAAATAGCAGTGTTCTATTTCTTAAATCTAGCTAATTCTACCTAAGACTGAGGGATGGAAAAACCATAATAAGCAAAGGTGTGTGTGAATACAATTTTTCGAAGTTCAGTGGAAATTTCTACAAGGCCAGCACAGCAGAGTAAACTTTGAAATGGACAGCTTGACCTCCACTCGCTTCTTCACGGCTCCATACAACACTTTATTTTTTAACAGGAACCACAAAAGAACTACTGTTATAAGCAAGAGACAAGAAGCACAAATATATTCACTCGTCTGACAGCTTTCAACTGGCAAGTTTAACGTATGAATTTCAAAGCAGGTAAATAATTTAAGATTACTAATGTAAATGGAGGAGTAACATTTAACTTATGAATCAAACCCATAAGGAAAGAAATTTGTATTCTCTGAAGCATATGAATAAAAGCAAACCTGAAAGATGCTCACTGACCTAGGAAAAGGTTAAGAACAGGCTAAGTAATACATGCAGAAGAATTCAGACTGACACAAATTTATTTTCCTTACTGCTACATCTGTGTGGCAATAACCAGATCTGAGAAGCTGAATTTATGCAGTCAGGACAAAACTCAAAGCCTGATTAAAAAAAAAATGCAACCATTTAGGATAGTTTGGAGTGGCAATATTATATACCATTTTGCACTTTGAATGGTGGTGAAATTTTACACTGATATTCATGGAGGACTAGGTGAACACTCATGAAAAAATTTATGGCTGTTTACCCCATTCACAATGACCTTTAGGATGCCCAATAATCAGCAGTTGTACTGGACCACAGACCTCAGGTTGCAAATGATTTCCAAACTGACCACTGAAAGAGATGCATGGGGGCTGGGAAGGTGGCTCAGTGGTAGATTGCTTGCCTCACATGCATGAGGCCCTGAGTTTGATTCCTCAGCACGACTTAAGCAGAAAAAAATGAAAGTGGTGCTGTGGCTCAAGTGGTAGAGTGCTAACCTTGAGCTGAAGAGCTGAGGAACAGCACCCAGGCCCAGAGTTCGGGCCCACGACCAACAAAAGAAAAAAAAAAAAAGAAAGAGATGCATGAAGCCAGATGCTGGTGGCTCATGCCTGTAACCCTTGTTAACCAGAAGGCTAAGATCTGAGGATCCATCCCAGCTGAGGGAAAAAAGTCTGTGAGACTCTTCAATTAACCACCAATGAACCGGGAGAGGTGCTGTGGCCCAAAGTGATAGAGCACTAGCCCTTGAGCAAAAGAAATCAGGAACAGTACTTGGGCCCTGAGTTCAAGCTCCACAGCTGGCAAAAAGAAAGAAAAAAAGGACAAGATGCATGATTGTCCACAGCAGTTTCCAACTTCCAGTTTCCCTTCACCTCTGGCAAAGATAAATTGCTTAACATTTCCCAATCAGCAGAATCTTGAACTCTCATAAAACAGAAAAAATTAACTATTTCCTCCATTTAAAGAGCCTCAAGTTTTCCTCACTGAATTCTAGATAAATGCAAATGTGACAATAATTTAATACACTCAGTTGAAGAAGCTCAATATGTATAGCCCGAGAACTGGATTTACTCTATAGTTTTATATTTTTTTTCATGGGGCTTGAACTCAGAGACTGGGTGCTGTCCCTGAGCTCTTTTTGCTCAAGGCTAAGTAATGTTCTACCACTTTGAGCCAGAGTACCATTTCCAGTTTTCTAGTGGTTAATTGGAGATAAGAGTCTTGAGGACTTATCTGAAGATTGCAGCCTCCTGAGTAGCTAGGATTACAGGCGTGAGTCACCAGTGCTGGGCTAGTTTTATATCATAAAAATCTCAAAATCAAAGCTCACTGTCAATGAATTTCTATTTCTCATTGCAATACAAGAATGATTTTAAGGCATTCAAGTCCCAAAGGAGATAAAAGAGGCACTTAACATGATATTATAAACCCATATTTTATATCTTTAGATATGAACCTTCCCTGTTTGTACAGTTGCAATAGACTTCAGATATAGAACTTCATGTGTATGATTTAAAATTAGTGTCTTCAAACTCAACTCAAAAGAGTCCAAAATTATATCCTACCTGCCAGCAAAAAGCCTATACACTTCCATGGACACTGGCGAATTACAAACAAAATAAATGAACACGAAAAAAAAAACACTGGGTTCAAGGACAAAAGACATTTTATTGTTATGAGCAAGAATAGTAGGCAAAGTATGTCCTTGTGTTGATCCCCCCAGACCCAGTGTCATACATTGGTTTGCATTCTTGGAGAGAAAGCCTGAGTTGGGAAGCAAATCTGCTCACCTGCTGTCATAGGAGACGCTGTTTTCATGACAGAAGGTAGTACACAATTAACTTTCTTCCCCTGATTTCCATCATAAAACCCTCCTTGAGAAAATAGTTCACAACAAAAAAGCATTAGTAAGATATGAAAAAATGAAGAGAAATATGAAGAACAACAACTTTCATACCAAGTAGCCTGACCAGTCATTGCATAAGAGAAAGACAGAGAGAGAGAGAGAGAGAGAGAGAGAGAGACTGACAGACAGAGACAGAGACAGAGACAGAGGGATGGAGGGAGCTGACAGACAGAGACAGAGACAGAGACAGAGGGATGGAGGGAGAGAGAGAGAGAGAGAGAGAGAGAGAGAGAGAGAGAGAGAGAAGTCCCTGCCATTTTTGATTAACTACAAAGGTTGGAAAATGTGATTCAACCTTGCATCAATATTTTCCTTTCACCAAGTCTTACAATGGTCTACATCAAAATATGACCTCTGAAGTAGTAATATTAAGAATAGCAATGAGACTGATTGCCTTCCAAACATATCAATTTTTTCTGCCATGAGACTGCCTATGTATTAAAAGAGATTCTCTATCATATTAATAATTCCAATTATCAGTTTTGATTCTTAGTTCTTTCCCTAAGGATATTATATGAGTTCTAAATACGTAATGCAATAAAGTATGTTTGGTGATGTTGCTAGATATTTTTCTTTTTAATAAGCCCCTAAGAGTATGGAAAAGAGTAGGTTACAAGATGATGTTATTATGGATAAATGTGCAAAATAGAGATATTTTTCTTAATCCTCATGAAAAAAATGGAAATGAAGTTCCATATTTCCCCATTTTTGACAAAAACTCAAGCCAGCTCATTAATTTAGTGACAGGAAGAATGAATTCCAAGTTCTCTATTTTCCCTTAATTGGATACAGACAGGAAATGGAAAATCCAGTCTATCAGAAGGTAGAAGAATAGAGACAAACTACTATCTTAACATCAAATACTATTTACCCACATATTTACTTTAGGAAAACAGAAAGCTACTATTTAACATTAGGAGGTTCTTGTCCACTTTGAAAATTACTTCTTTCTTAACATTATTAGATCAAATTTAAACCATAAATTACAAACATTCCTCTTACAGTGGCATGCAGAAGAAGGTAGCCAGGCCAGTCCCTAGTTATCTTTTTGTTAGAATGGGAATTTTCTACATGGCCAATGCTCTGTGTTCTGTTTATCTATCAAGAGAATATTATTGTTTGCAAAACAAAGAATAAGTTCCCATAAGTATTATCAACAAATTAAGCAAAACAGTGTTCTCATTCTGAAACAGTCTCTTTTCTCTCTGGTATTACTGCAAAAAACTGCTAGAGTAGGGGTACAAAATCCTGTATACTGTAAGACTGTCTAGTTTGATAAGTTGAGATATCCCATTTTTTAATGTAACATGAATAATAAAATAAAATCCTATTGTTGACTTTTCTGTGTAACATGGTTTCCTTGTGTAAAAGATTTGTTTTCTTATTGGTAGCTGGGCCTTGCAATTTCATTGTTGTCTCTTTCAGCAACACTCATGAAACAATTCCTTCCACTGCTGCATGTACAACAGATTAGATCCTTGAAATTCTGCAGAAGTTTGTATTATAACTTAACCTCTTATTTATTGGCAAAGTAGATGCTATACACATTTCTATAGATAAGAAAACCAATGCTCACAGATCATAAGGGAAAGGTCCAAGGTCTAAGATCAGAATGCCAATTCTTAATGGTGATGTGCTATTTTAAAATCCCATTCTGAACTCTATTTAGAGGACAGATTCACTTACTCACTTAACAAAAAACTATTTTAGGCCCTGTGCTAGAAACTGAGAATACAATGAGATAAACAGAGACTCCAAGATGTTTTTCTTAAGAGTCCTAAGTCCACCGCAGTAATGATAGGAGACAGATTAGACAATCAAACATAGTTATGTGACAATCCAGTGGGATAAGGATCAATAATTGTCAACTTTTTTACAAAGGCTTTTTATTTTATTTTTATTTTTTCACGAGTCTTGGGTTTGAACTCAGGGTCTGGGCACTGACCCTGAGCTTCTTTTGCTCAAGGCTAGCACTCTATCACTTGAGCTACAGTGCCACACCCAGCTTTTTCTGTTTATGTGGTACTGAGGAATCAAATTTAGGGCTTCATGCAGGCTAGGCAAGCACTTTACCACTAAGCCACATTCCTAGTCCCAATTCTCAACTCTTTTGCAGGCTATCAGTCGTCTACTCATTTCTTGAGAGGCAATAATTTTCTTTCTTTTTTTTTTTTTTTGGGTCCGGTCGTGGGGGTTGAACTCTGGGCCTGGGCACTGTTCCTTAGCTCTTCAGCTCAAGGCTAGCGCTCTACCACTTGAGCCACAGCGCCACTTCCGGCTTTTTTCTTTTTGCTTATGTGGTGCTGAGGAATCGAACCCAGGGCTTCAAGCATGCAAGGCAAGCGCTCTACCACTGAGCCACCTTCCCAGCCCCAAGAGAGGCAATAATTTTCTAGAAAGCAGGATGCCAGACAGGTTTTGACAATAGGATGCTAAACAAAGTATTGCCAACTATGAGTTAAGAGAACCATGGCTTGATTCATTGAAAAAAAAAAAAAAACTTATTCCTTAAAAAGGAGATGCATTATTTCAAAGTTTTTAACAAGTTAATTTAATGAGAAATTGTCAATGAGAAATTCCATCTATACTGTTTGTATATGCCACTATTATTAAAAATTTACTTTGTAACTCTTCATTTTACAGTGCTAAACACACAATGCAGAATGACATCAAATGGAGCAAGTATGGGTGCATATTGCAACTAAGGCTATAACCAAAAGCAGAAAGTCTGATAGCAGACTGAACAGAATCAAAGTTCAAACAATATCAACACATAGCTCCCTGAAAAATTACTTCTAGCCTAAGAGGGCTTCCTGCTTTTAGTTTCTTTACCTTTTAATCAATATGGAATGTCTACCACCATATTATTTTTCTAAAAAAAATCCCACTACTTGTCATGGTTTGACATGAATATCTTCTGGGCTTTAAATGTACTGAAGAATGATTGTATAGTCTTACATTAAGCACCTTCCATATACCCAGTCCTACTCTTCTGAACACTTCTGGACAAGTGCTGTTTCTTAAAAAAAAAATCATCTACCCATAATCCGTGAAATATTTGCCCAAACATTTTTCTCACTATTTTCTTTCTCAGAGCACCTTTCATATACTAGCTAAAGTTCATTGAACATTATCTGTATCCTAAATTCCTACTTAATCCTCACTATAATCCTGTGAAAAATAAACCACTATTACTCCAATTACACATACCAGGATATTAAGATTTGGAGAAGTTAATGGTTTAAAGTCACCTAGCCAATATGTGGGCAAACACGAATTTTAATTAATGTAACTCCTTCGGAGATCCAAACGACTAGCCACTCAAGAATTATTTGATGGTGACCCTCGCACCTACTTAGTGTTGTCAGGGTAACAAGCTGGCCAGACCAAATGACTGCCTTCCTGCAAGGTTAGTTATTTTTAGCACTAGCGACTTCCACACCTCAGAATATATGGGAAACAAAGTACTTGACATTCTCAGAAAACTTGGACTCATCCTTATACGATTTCCCCTGGCTAGTAAAACCTGCTCCTTCACTGCTCCTACCTAGGTAGGTTTGTATAATCCACTCTGGATTCCAGTGTAGGATGACTGGAGATAGAGAGGGAATCTTCTATACAATCATCACCACTTGCACTAAAATACCTTACGAATTTTATCCACTCAAACACACTGAGACAAAATCTCATACTCTATGCAAAGAAATTTCTGGTGTTACTTTTCATAAAATCTGCTGACCGATCTCTAGCCCCCAAGTCCTCACTTCTCGTGAGGACCTTTTTTTTAATTGTCAAAGTGATGTATAGAGTGGTTACAGTTACATATTTAAGTTAGTGAGTATATTTCTTGTCAAACTTGTTACCCATCCCACTTTCCCCAACGCGCCCCCTTCATGGTGTACAGTTCATTTGCAAAACATTGTCTTGTATTGCTGTTGCATTGGTTCTCCTTTGCCTTACCATTTTGTTGTTCCCATTCCCTTCCCTAATTCAGATAAACATATACACAATACCCAGGGTACCAAAATCAAATACAGTGACAACAGGGATTAACCATAAGAAAAAGAAAAAGAAAAAAAATCACATAGTACATTAAAACCAACAACAACAACAAAAAAACCTCTTGTGTCCACGTCTTGGAGTTCATTTCGCTTAGCATCATCTTATATGGTCATATGTACACAACTATGGAATTATTCTGCTCATCTGCTAGGATTTATCCTGGACATATACTAATTATTACAAATGAGGGAAACCATGGGATCTATGTTTCTTTGGGTCTGGCTTTCTTCACTTAATATGGCTTTTTCCAAGTCTTGCCATTTGCTTACAAATGGTGCAGTGTCATTCTTTCTGATGGAAGCATAGAATTCCATTGTATCTATATAATAGACCTTAGCTTTTCCTTATGGATAAGATTTCTGAGGTTTTCTTTTCAAAAGTAATTTATTGAAATGAAATTCACATAGCACAAAATTAAAAATGAAAACTTTGGGGGTAATTGAAACATTTAGGATATGGCACTCTTACTACCTTGGTCTCATTCCAAACATTTCCACCACTCCTAAGTAAAAGTTCCTATTTAGTAGGCAGTTCCCCCTTATTGTCCCTAGTGACCACTGATCTATGTCTAAACATTTATTTATTTTGGATATTTTAGATACACTGAATTATATAATTTTTTATTTGGCAGTACTGGAGTTTGAACTCAGGGCTCCATGCTTGTTAGATAGGCATGCTACCACTTGAACAACACTGCCAGCTTCTAATACATGATCAAGTTTGGTTTCTCTAACTTCGTAATGCATGTTTTGGAAATATAGCCATTTTGTTAGAGCCGTCCTAGTGTGCATAAAGGGATGCCACACTGTGCTACTGTAATCTTTTGTAATGCTTTAATTTCTAGTACTTCTATTTCCTGCCGGGTATTTCTGAATATTCTTTACGTTTGTCATATCCATTTTACATTATGAAGCTCAAACTTAGGCTAAGTAGAGAATCTTTTAGACTATCCTGACACTGGACGAAGGGGGGACAAATCTAAAATGAATACATAAATTAATTTTCAAAGCACGGAGGAGGGGCAAGATAAAGGGCGCTATGGCAAGTGAAAGAACTGTAGGCAGCAGCCAGGAAATGACCACAATGAGAAGCACTGGCAGGAAAGGAATCCTCTCCTTCAGCTAGGCAATTTTCAGAATGATTGCTGCAAGGAAAAGACTAAATGCTAGGGTATCAGCTGAAAATACCGTTGACTTTTCTCTCACTCTTTGCTAGCTCAGCTCACTGAACAACACCCAAGCAAGCAGTGTTTTACAAGTATTTGAAGCTATTATCCTGACACTGTCTATAGGCAGGTACACCCAGGCTGACAGATTCTGAGTTCCTCCAAATGCAGAGGGTCTTATCAGTATCCACTGGAGTCTATTTTCCCTATAAATATCCATGAATTGCTTAATACCATGTACTTTTATGAGACACTCAAAAGTGATCGTGTGTATCTTATCAGTGGGTTTCAGTTTGTGCATTCTTCTACAAAAATCCATGAAAACTCTCCATTTTGAGTTTCACTAAGTCCATTTCTCTCTCATTTCAGTCTCAGCATTGCAATCCTGCTCTACAGGTAGCAAATTGAAATGTTTAGTGGTCCATTGCAGACAGATTGAATCTGAAAAGAATACAGCAATAAGAAAGAAGCAAGGCATCAATATCATACAGTAAAGCTCTCACCAATGACAGCGCTGATGTAGGGTGAATGATTGAGCATTTGTTAACTTCTACCATTGTGAAAGTAACCTATTATTTTCCTGGTTGTGTGCTGAAATGCCTCAATCACCAACAGAACAAGTCAGTAAAAAATGATACAGTTCATTTTCTATTGCTGTTGTTCCATGGGGACAGCATGGCTTATGGTATTCCCACCCCTTGAGCTCCACTTTACCAACAGTGTTTAATTTATCCCTCCCTTCTTTCATTCTGTGCAGTGTGCACTATACTGGTAACTGGTGCTCATGGATTTTACTTTTCCTTCTTCTCTCTCCATTTATCCTGGCTATTAAAATGAACCCTGGTAACATGACATGGTTTTTGGATTGTGATTACTTTATAATAGAAAAGTGAAAGAATATGGTGATCATATAAAAGCAAAACAAAGGAAAAAGAAATTAACCAAAGCTCCCTGGACTACACTTTTTTCCCCCTCAGACTACACAATGAATGTAGGCTATTGGATCAGTCTTACTTAGGTGTGTTTTCTATCTATAACTGCCAGTTTACATTCCCAGTAGTTACCTTTCCCTACCATCACACTGCAAAGTGAAACTCCCATATACAATGTGAGTGCTCACAGTTGCTCAGGACAGTGAGCAGGAAGAAAGATATGGGAAGGAGGTTGAATAATGAGGTGCAGTCATGGCAAATCCCCAAGGGCTGTTCCAGCTGGTGACAGAAGCCCAGACTATTACCTTGGACTTGTTGTTATAACCTAATACCTAATACCTTCCTGGCTCCAATTCTTTCCAAGTGTTCTAAAAGTAAATAGAAAATAGATTATGATAGTGATGAATCTATTAGAGGAAATTATAAAATGCTAAATTTACTATAGGCAATGGATAGACATAATCCTCCAGCTACCTAGTCTGTGATTTGGCCAAATCTGTCTTTAAACACTGTTAGAAAAGAAATGTGCTCATTACCTGAATTTAATGTAACCATAACCCCTGTGTACATCACCTTTACAATAACAATAAAGAAGATAAAAAATATGTTTATGCCCCCTTTGGCTGGACCAGATGTACTCCCACCTTAATCTGATAAGAAACAAGGTGTCTACACAAATTGGCAGGTAAAAACTCTAACCTGCTGGGCCAGAGGCTGTTGACAGGTTGCTGCTGATAATCAGTTTGCAGAACATTTTGCTGTAGCTGATCAGCAATGTTGTAACTATCTTGCCTTACCACCACCACCAACAACAACAACAAAAATCTTGATTCCCTTCTTGATGTCATCTCCTGCATTCTGTTGATAACATTAAATTATGCATTTCCATAACACCTCCACCAATGTCAGGCTTGGCAGCCAGTGCCTGATTATAACTGGGCTGTCCTGCATGATTAAAGAGGCCGTCACTTATCACAGGAGGGTGTACCTCTTGTTACCCAGGGAAAGCAACAGTTTGTGCTACGTGATCAGATGAAAACAGAACAGATCTAATTTCTTTTAGAGATATAACCAAGCCTAATGTTCCAGAATGCTCTGGAAAAAAAGCAAGCTGAATGATGAGTAAATTTATACTTTCTTTTCCTTTTTATTTATTTTTTTCTTATGTTGATGGTTCTGAGATCAAGTTAGGGCTGTTTTTTAGGCAGGTACTCTTCCACTTAAACCCCATCCTCAGTCTTTTTTTGCTTTAGCATTTTTCTTTTAAATTCTTTTTATTTATTTTTTTGGTCGGTCATGGGGATTGAACTCTGGGCCTGGGCACTGTCCTTTACCTCTTCAGCTCAAGGTGAGCACTCTACCACTTTAGCCACATGCCACTTCCGGTTTTCTGGTGGTTTGTTGGAGATAAGAGTCTCATGGACTTTCCTGCCCGGGATGGCTTTGAACCGTGATCCTCAGATTTCAGCCTCCTGAGTAGCTAGGATTACAGGCATGAGCCACTGGTGCCTGGCTTAAATTCTTTTTAAATGTAATTTTATTGTCAAGGTGATGTACAGAGTGGTTACAGTTACACACATAAGGTAATGAGTACATTTCTTGTCAAACCTGTTACCATCTCCCTCATATTCTCTACTTCCCTTCCCCCAGATAATGTCTCCCCAACACCACCCTCACCCCAGCCCTGAGAACCTGTATAGTTCATTTCCAACATTCTGTCTTGTGAGTATCGCTATTACATTGGTTCACCCTTTGTTCTTTGTAAAAAATTATCTTTAAATAATTGTACAAGGGGGGTTTATGTCAACATATCAGTTTATAATTACATGCTTTGGTATTATTCCAATAAGACCTTGAATTTATGCTCATTAGCCTAGATTGTAATCTAATATGAAAATTTCCCAAGTAGCTAGGATAACAGACACACGGTTTTTGTAGGTAAAGACGGCATCTCTAGGGAAACAAACCCTAAGATATGTATTCAACTGGTTTTTTCTTTCATGTGATTGTTGCTAACACATTTATAAGATTATTTTTTTGTTGCTTTGTATGTCCCTCCCCCACGGTATAACCCCTGCTTTCACTGTATTTGATGTCAATATAATTTGTGGGGGGAAGGGCAAAAATAAATCGTTTAAATAGGGATACAGGTGGACCCATTGCAACAATGAGATGTACAAGTTGTTACGTCAAAAACGAACTTTACTACTTTGGTGGGGAGGGGGAGGAGGATGAGGGGAGGGGAATGGGAAAGGATGGGAAGGGGAAACAAAGGAGGAGGCTACAATGCTTGATAAGAAATGTACTCATTATCTTGCCCATGTAATTGTAACCCCTCTGTACAGTATTTTCACAATAAAAGAATAGATGGCATCTCATGAACATTCTGCCCAGCCTGGCATCAAACATGGCCTCCTCTATCTTGGCTTCTGGGTAGCAAGGACTACACGTATCAGCCATCACTCTTACTCTACAAACTGACATTAAATGCTGGTTTGAGTCAAGGTGCTCTGCTAAAGCAGTGGCCCTGGGAGGATGCATAGCAGTGGTCTTATGGAACTATGGGGTCAGATGGCTTGATACTGTTTTTGGATTTTTAAAGATTATTTTTTTTAAATCACTTTATTGAGTAACATTTAAAAATGATCCAACGTTAATGCATATACTTCATGAGTTTGGAGTTTACCCACTGTATAATTCTGAACAATTTACTATGTCTTTACTCCCTCATTTACAATGTCACTCCCCCCATTGTTTTTGTAGAGTTGGGGATCAAATCCTGGGCTCCATGTATGCTAGGCAAGTGCTATACAACCAACATCCATCCATCCCTAGCTCTAGAATTAATGATAATGCTATAGTTTATAAATGAGTAGGCCAGGCTTGGTAGTATAATCTTAGCATTTAAGAGTCTGAGGCAGGAGGATGGCAAGTTCAGGGCCAACCTGAGATCCAGAGCAATTCCTTGCCTCCAAAGAATTAAATTAATTAGTTAAATAAATAAAAGCACTCAGCACAGAAATGTCTGCCTTATCAGAATTTAAGAACCACAATAGCAAGGAATAACAGTTGTTCTCCAACACATAATAAACAATTGATAAATGTTTACTGAAGAAATAAATAAATAAATATGCTATTTTCTTCATTCCAATCTACTGTCAACTCCAACAATGTCAACTCAATGTTTTTGCACAGATATAGAAAGATATTTTAGAATTAGGACTTAGTAAGTTTGTTTAAATCAATGTCATTGACTAGTGAACTTCGTGTTATCATAGTACAATATCATGGACTGGCAAGTTTATAAAGAGAAGATATTTATTTCTCACACTTCTGGAGCCTGGAAGTTCAACATTAAGGTTAAAACAGAATTCTGGTGAGGGTTTCTTAGTGTACTGCCACATGGTGGAAGAGTAAATGAGAGATGAGAAGATTATGGGGGTGGGGATGGGGAAGGACTTAGGCCCCATCTCAAACACTTAAATTAACAATAAATACATGTCTTTCATTTAATTTTCTCCTCCTCCTCCTCTTTCTCCTTTTTCATGGCCTCCTCCTCCTCCTTACCATCACCATCTTCTCTTTCCCCTTCCTTCTATGTTTTGCCAAATTCTATACAGTAATGACACAAATACTTCCTGGCACTGATAATGCTGGACATTATTTGGTTCACTCTCCAACTAATGCTGCTGATTCCCTCCAAATGACACAATTTCCATTAGCTTCCTGAGATCCCAAATCGTGACATACTGAATTCTAAATGCTCTCTAATGATTTAATTTTAATTTATAATGAGCCTACATATAAATATTATCAAGTTAAGTTTTGTTACAATAGACACTATTAAGTGAATGAATATCTAATATCAGAGAAGGTCACTATTTTCTCTTTAATAGACCCAAAACAAAAAATGCTAACAGAAGATTCATTGCGTTATTTCTTGGACCACTTCTAATACTTAACTGTTCAGATAAAAAATAATTACCAAGTCAACTTACCTCAAATTAAGAAAAACAAACAAAAACTGTCTATTGTTATGCATATAATATGACCACGACCTATCAGTATAACAATGGCCACAAAATCACATGTCCAAAGATTAACTAATTGGCTGTGTGTCTCTAAAGATAGATATCCCTTTTTCCTAATGGATAAATGAAAATAATTTTCTGCAATTTTGGAATTTAAAAAGAGCCCAGAGCAAAGCTGAAACAAATCGAGGAAAGGAGCCCACATTTCCTTTGCTAATATACAAAGTCAAGATGACTTTGACATAAAGAACTTGAATCAACATCACACAAAATAGATTAGTACACTTTGTCTAAATTTTATGTTTTAAGAAAGATGCTTTTAGAAAGTAAGGGTAATTTTAAAGAATGGTCCACTTTGAGAAAAAAAAAACATCATTGCATGTTATATCAATCTGTTTAGTACTAGACCATTAATACAATATGAGAGTTGAGGAAAATTCTAATTGAAAAAAAAAAACTAAAAGATTTGAACAAGGTAATTTTTTCCCCTTCAGTCTTCTCCCTGAAAAATCTATCACTCCTTTACTAGCCAGGAGTCCAGTTTCATTTCTTGAGGGAAATAATGTCCCCTGGAACAGAGTTTGGCAAATGTTGGTTTACTGAAACACTACAGGATTGAAACAAATGAACACCATGTCAGACTAAATGCAAGAAACAATCTGTATGGCTTTAGCAAACTATTTAGCCCCTTACATCTCCGTTTTTCAAGAGTCACAATATATATCTCAACCATATAATGTGAAATCAACAGTTCTGTAACATTTTTCAATGTAAGGAGAAATAATTCATTTCAGTCATTCAATCATAATCAAATATTCACTGAATATACAACTGTTCAATAATGGCTTTTATATTTATCAGAGTTGCTAGAGATGGTCTTTCCATGAAGCAGCTCACAATTGGTTGAGAACAAATACACTAAAACACACTTTGACAGTAGTCCCCTCCAGCACCAGTTACAGTCCAAAATATAGAAATTTCAGAAATAAATAATTCCTAAATTTAGCTGCACTCCATACTGAGTAGTGTGAGAACAATCTCATGCTGTCATGCTCTGTTCTACTTAGGATATGAATCTCCCTTCGTATGGCATATCCATGCTGCATATAAGTGCACCCATTAGTGCCTAAGTAGTTACCTTGGTTTTTAGTTTAACTATCATGACAGTGATTATGTTGAAGGAGCCCTATGCTACTTAATAATGAAACCACCAGAATAATGATGTTGACAATTTGGATATGCCTAAAAGAACCCACAATGTCTCTTGTTTTAAGTGAAAGCTTTTAAGTTTATCATAGGTATGGTCTTTAAGAGAAAAGGGTATGGAAGTATAGTTCATAGATTTGGTACTAATGTTTAGTCTCAATGTGTGTGTTCAAGCACACACATGCATGTTTGCACTTGGGAATGTATCCTCCAAAAATAAAGAGGAAATGGGAACTATAGCACTGACTCTGTCTGAAAAGTTTCAGGCAGAGAAGGCTGCTATACTGAGAGGTATGATTGAGGGATGAAGATCACATTCCTCCCAGGATTAAAGGAAAAACAAACAAACAAACAAAGAAAAACATTACCCACAGAGAGAACATAGGTCATTAAACATTCTAAATGTAAATATATCCCTCTGGTCCATTTCACACTAGGCTCTTAAATGTGAATTCTAAAGAATAAAAAAAAACTGTATCCTATCAATTATTAGATTCTTAAAAAGGTGAGTGTTACAAAACAAAAATAGGAAAACAATAATAGCAATCTCAGGTTACTATCTAGCTTTATAACTACTGTATAACTACTATATCCAGGCATTAAACTACAAAACATACATGTATTTTTATGATCATCCCTTAAATTTTTAGTAATTTACTATTATGGACCCATTTTTAATTCTCAAATCTAAGGGCCACATCATACACAAATTTAAACACCAACTTCTAAACTTTAAACTGAAAAATTTCAGTTACAAACCTCAACCATGTGTGAAAACAAAGGCCAACATGGCTGACATAAAAAAGCAAAACAACAGTGTTGTCACTGAGTGCAGGTTGATATCTTATATATTTCTAATAGTAAAAATAAAGCTATATAATGTCCCTAGGCATTTTCTTTAAGACTATTTTCTCAAAAGTGAAGTCACTATCTAACTGTACACAATGATTTTAGCGTAATTTTTTTTTTCACAGAGAACAATGGCTCACAGGGGAGGAGAAAATAAAACCAAATGGCAAAGTTTGCAAAACCAATTTAATCTTGTTTTAATTTTTTTGTAAACTAATCAACTTACCTGATCTTTTGGTGTGTGAAAACTGTTGCTGCTAGTCTTTCTTTTTTGGTGGTAAAGACTGAACTCAAGAACTTGAACATGCACATAGTAAGCACATCATTTCTTTCTTAGTAAGTTGTATCAAGAGAAAAGAAGAGGAGCTCTGGACTTAGAGGGCTCTGGGTTTCATTATAAGGTTTCATTATAAGGGCCGGTGCCTACATAAGCTTTTATATTTTTTATTAATGTGCTATGTGGAAATGGTACAGAATATTATTTGCTTCATCCAATTATTATAGCATGATTGATGTTAAAGTGCCAAGCCTTCCTGTAAGTTTGAAAAGCAACTTAAACATATTTTCTGTTTCTTTGCCAATAAATGAAAACAAAGCAAAAGATAATAGAAACAAAGATGATGATAAGAGTTAAGGACTCAGGAGACTTAACCTAACTAGAGAAAAGACTTTCATTCTTTCATTCCTAAAAGAACATTAGGATTACTCTAAGAGCTTTCATTAAGTATCTCCACAGGGACTTAAGCTTTAGCCTATAGTCTCAGAATCACACAGAGAGAGTCCAGAACTAGGAACTTTATTTAAAGATCCCTAGTCTCATCCAATTTCAGCCCAGTGCTAAGATGAAATTTCCTAAACAGATAATAATCCTAACACAAATTTGGTGTTCTGTGTTTATTAAGTGAAAATATTACATCTGATTGTCATTTTGTGTTATTAAAAAATAAGAGCAAGAAAATAACACCAATAATTTCACAGGAGAAAACAAGTAAGGTATTACTGCCTTCACAGTTTAATAGGGGAAGATACTATATAAAATGAGACAAAACAAAATATAATAGATATAAATGCATCAATAGAAATACAGCAAAAAGTACAGTGGGATTATGGTGCTGCTACAAAACAGCTATAAGAAATCAATACGTTATTCTAATGTCAACAAAAACAAAGCTCTAAAGAATATACAAAAAAAATGAAAATGTAAGTGGAAATATCAATGCTCTCAGTTTAGAATGTCATGCTTAGGGCTGGGAAGGTGGCTCAGTGGTAAAGCGCTTGCCTTGCATGCCTGAGGCCCTACGTTCGATTCCTCAGCACCACATAAGCAAAAAGAAAAAAGCCGAAAGTGGCACTGTGGCTCAAGTGGTAGAGCGCTAGCCTTGAGCTGAAGAGCTGAGGGACAGCGCCCAAGCCCAGAGTTCAGGCCCCACGACCGGACCCCCCCCAAAAAAAGAAAGATAGAATGTCATGCTTTATCTCTCTCTATATATATTTCTCTCTACATATCTATATGTATACTTAATCAGTACTAGATATTATTTTTCATGGGCTGAATAAGCTGCAGAAATTAGCTATTGAAAGTAGAGTATATTTGACCCATATTTATATATTAATCTCCATATAATAAAACCAATATTATTTATGCAATGCTGCCTACAGACATGTTTCAGTGTAATAAGAATTTCGATGATCTGATTGTTTCTACCATTACAAGATTTGATGAATGTAACAGAATTCTTAGGAGAAAGGTAATTCAGATGCCTTTAGATTTTATTACAAAATTTAAAATGCCTAGACAACTGAAAGGGACATCATTAAGAATACTGAGTAAAAAGCAGTTGCTACCACTATCTATCACAGTTATTAATATAGATTGATTGCAGCTACTGCCATGGTTTCCCAACTCATTGGCATCCCAACTCATCATTATTTAATGATGATAACGTATTAAGGTTCTCCAGACTGAGAGGCTGATACATCTCATCACTATCTACAAAGTCTATATGTTCTCTTATCTAAACTAGAACAGCCATTTATCAAGAAATTGCTGGATGTGTTGGCTGTTTGGTTGGATATGAAAATGTAATTTTAAGATTATTTAACTTCCCAAAGATCTGACCTACAGCAATAACTTTTGGAACAGGCTAAAACAAAAGATGAGACAGACTGAGTGGCATATAGACAAAACTATAGAGATGAGTAGTAATATAAAAAATGTACATATAGGAAAGAAGGCATTAACACAATTTCAGGGTACACATGGAATGCTGTTGTTACTGCTGATAAGTAAGATGTCATTGGTCAACTCTAAAGGAACCAGAGGCCCTTGGTCTTCACAAGAATTCAGAGTACAACATAAACCTCAAATGTTTGCAGAGGCACAAATGAATTATCTTTTGACAAAGACAAATGGGCTTCAACCATGGATATGTCTTCTTGAATATTTAAAATGAAAAAAGCTAAATTATGTACGAAGGTTTTAATTGGGGGGGAGTGGCAAGGTCTCATATAGTCTAGGTGAGCCTTAAACTTGTCATCTTCCTGCCTTAGTTTCTCCACTGATGGGATTAATGAAAGGTATACACCACCACAGCCAAATAGTTTTATTTTACTAAGCCAGAGAAATATCATTTTTGACAATATAAAAAGATAATTTACTGTTTAAAATAAATATTCAGGCCATCTTTTTCTAGTTCCAGGGCTTGCAAACTACTTACAAGAGAGAACACTAATAACCAATATAACAAGATATAATTTCTTATCAGTCTCAATGGAGTAATCATCATTACAACACTCTGATTTCTAATGATAAGTAATGTCATTAATCCATTGAGATGTGAAGTAAAGAGCTCCAAAGTATTTATTTTACTGCTTCCACGTTTTTCAATGCATATTTTCATTTTGTAGACAATTTTGGTTCTACTTAATTAAACACAAATACTGGTCAAATGAAAACTGCAGGTAAATATGCACATAATGGAATTTCTGTTTCAGTCTGTGTCTATACAGAGAGTTTTGTTTTAAACCCACTTCACATAAAGGCCAGCTGTCTCAGAGTTAATCATGTTATAAAACTTATTGCCTTCTCCTTCCTGGCTCTGGCGAAGCTCCCTATAAAATTACACAATGACCCCAGGACATTTCTATTTGCATTATGGGGTGTCTCAATCAAGATTCTAACCCCAAGTTCAATGTCATATAAACTGATGCTAAACAGTTCCTCTCTCCATCAACTATTTTAAAAGATTGTTTTTGAAGGCAAATATAGATGTTCACTACTCCTGTTTTGAAAAAGAAAAATTTATACATGCCTCTATATGGATAATTTGCTAGATTCATGCACTAGTATTTTATGATTCAATGTAATATTTATGCTTAATAAAAACATTGAGCTAACAGAGTAATTCTTTATATCGTATTTTCTAGCAGGTGATTAACATCTAGTTAAGCTAAAATAAAGGGCAATAAATTATTTTTTAAGGCTAAGTTGAATAATTTAGTGTGAAGAAAGGTTAGATGCTTTGTATTGATAATCAGCCCCTGAAGTATCAGGAATAATGGTGACAAGAGACAACAGAGAGAGGAACAGATGCCAAAATAAAAAAAAAAATAAGAACTCAAAATATATGGAAAAATAAGAATATCAGTGAAAGTCAATGTTTAAACCTTTACTTTAAAACATTTGCCTGCAGACCTATGGAAACTGTAATCAAGTGTCAGCCTGGTAATGGCTGATGACATGAATATCATACTTTTCTGACTATACATACTTAGGTACACTGGATCACACCAGTGTCTGATCCCTGAGTAGATCTGCTCCACATAGAGTCTCTGCTGATGGCTTCCAGCAGGAGACTTTCCTGCCACACTGGTCTCTTCCATCAAACTATAGTTAATGGAAGATCAAAAGCAGACATCCAATGGTAGTCAAACGGTGGCAATAAGCTAAAAACCTTAGTCTTAGAAAACTAAAATTAAAATGATGTAATTAACATGTTTTTTTTAAAGGACACCTAAATGATCATGACACAGAGAAAGGATGGAAATGTCATGATGAGTATGTTGAATTTTTAAAGAAAACCTTAATTGGCAAAAATGAAGTCACAAGGAAGCAGGCATGAAAGGCAACTCATTAAGGAAGATGACTATCTTGTGGGCCAGCTGTCAGTTAGATTTTACTGTCTCTTTCCATTCAGATTAACAATGTTTACTACCATTTTTGTGCTTCCTCTGATTTTTTAATAGCTTCTAACTATCTTCTATCTTTTACTTGCTACAATACTTGCAAACATGTGAATGATCCTTCATTCTTCACAAAGAACAAATTCAGTAGACAACTGGGCAAAAGTTTGCCAATGGATTTTAAAATGTAAGTTTCCAAGTAAACGGCCATCTCCACAGCTCCCTTTTCTGCATTCAGACTAAATCTGTCTCCAAGGAGTGTGGTATAATTCTGCTTGATTGTATTCTTTTTCTTTCTCTACTATTTGGTATCCAAGTGTGATTGGCTCCAGAACCCCTGCCCCCTCCCCCCATGATGTCTGTGGAAGCTTAAATTCTTTCCAGAAGGTGGAACAGTATTCGTAAATAACCTATCTGAATCCTATTTGCTATACAAATACTTGTTATACTGTTATACTATATGGTTCTTTCCAGAAGGTGGAACAGTATTCGTAAATAACCTATCTGAATCCTATTTGCTATACAAATACTTGTTATACTGTTATACTATATGGTTTAGGGAATAATAACAAGAAAAACTCTGTACACATTTAGTACAGATTACATTTTTTGGATTATTTTTGATCTTTAATTGGATAAATCCACAGACCTAGAAACTACATGATCCAGAACCTAATGATATTTCCTCCTATTAAGTATAGTCCCATATGATTACATTTCTTTTACTTCCCTATTATCCTGACTTTAATGTCTACCATTCAAAGTACATCATTATGTGGATGACTTGCACATACATTTTCTCAAATGTCAATCATGGCATAAATGCGAACATGTTGCATATATTCTTTGCCATGTGTTACATTTCAGAGATTGATTAACATTGATGAGTAAATTCCAATTCAGTCCTTTTGTTTTTTAAACACACAGTACTGGGGTTTGAACTCAGAGCCCTGTGCTGGTTAAGTAGGCACTCTAACTGCAGAGCCTTACTTCCAGCTCTGATATTTGCTCATATTTTGAGACACAGTCTCCTGCATTAGGCTTTCCAGTAGCAAGGATAAGAGACAAGTACTATCACAACCAGCTCTTTGTTGAGAAAAGCCTCTAAAATTTTTCTGCCTGGCTGGTCTCAAACCATGGTCTCAATAATCACAGCCTCCACGTTAGCTGGGAAAACAGACATAAGCCATCAGCTCTTTGCTCTCATAATTTTATTTTTTAAGCATTTGAAATACACACATCTTATATTCTGTCACCGGTCATTTCATTTCTACAGCTGTCAGAAATGAATCAAACTACTTATTGTTTCTATGGACTCTACCAGTTGCTTGTGTGTTTCTGTCATTTCAGGGTGTGAACTCATGTGTTTTACTCAGAGAAAAATCCAAGGCCTAACCTGAAGGGGTATACCTCAAGAACTGCTTGAATAGTCATGTCTTCATGGACTTTTGCTATGGAGTATCATCCACCCACCCATCTATCCATCCATCCATCCATCCATCCATCCATCCATCCATCCATCCATCCATCCATCCATCCACCCATCCACCCATTCAACCATCAATCTGTCACCCATGTGTCCTGCCTTCCAGACAGTCAGACATCCACCTGTCCTCCATCCATCTCTATCTCTGGAAGCATGGTGATACTACGGATCTTGCTTTTTTCTGACCTTCTAAAACTTTCATGCTATCTATGGAGGTTTCAGTTCTAATTCCCCTGGTGCACAGACTGAGGCCCTGTCTCCAGAAGTGATGCTGTTGCTACCAACCACAGGGTTACTGAGACTGACAAATGCCCAAGGCACCTGCAATATCAATGTCAGCTCACTCTGCTTTCCACTTTTCTCTTTATTTTCCTCCCCAGGAGACCTCTTACTCTCTGACAGGGTCAGAAATACATTTAAAAGGAAATTTATTACATTTTATCCAGCATTTCAAACTGCTCTGTACCAGAAAAATTTCAAAACCTTTTAGCTTTACCAGAAATCAAATCCTTTCCTTTTCCTTTTATGTGGTTCTCTAATATTTTTCTGCACCCCCTTTAAAATAATCTAGAATCACAAATTTGTCATGTATCATGGGAAAGGTTTTTACCTCATCATATCAAATTATTGAAAAGTCAAGGACAGAAGCCTGAAAATAAAGACATGGTTCAAGTGGTAGAGTGCCAGCCTTGAGAGCAAAATCCAAGTGAGAGCATGAGGCTCTGAGTTCTAGCCCCAGTAATGTCCCACACCATGTAGTGTAACAGTTCAGATAAACAAATTATAAACCATTCCTATCTGTACTGCTGGTCTTGTGACAATTTAAAATATGTGTCAGAGAGGAGCCCCAAGATATAAGCCAACACTGCACATGAAATCAGTACACAGTGAGTTAATTTGACAAGTCAGATGTAGAATAAACTGCAAAGCTGATACGGATCAATTCTGCCCCAAGCAGAGCAATCGAGGAGTGCTATCTGTGAAAGTAAGCTTGTTGACCTGGAAGAATGAGAAATAACACTCACAGTGATTTTACTCCTTCTAATCTGTTGGATAACACTAACAAAATGTGTCAGCTGGAAAGATCTATGTAATATAAACACGGAAGGAAGGAAGGAAGGAAGGAAGGAAGGAAGGAAGGAAGGAAGGAAGGAAGGAAG
>NW_012267272.1:2193139-2254001 GCF_000151885.1 Dipodomys ordii | reverse complement strand
AGGAAGGAAGGAAGGAAGGAAGGAAGGAAGGAAGGAAGGAAGGAAGGAAGGAAGGAAGGAAGGAAGGAAGGGAGAGAGACAGGACCTACAAAGAAAGACCAGAGTAAAAGAGGAGGAGGAAATGAAATTCAAAATCATTACAGTGTTCAGAAAATCCAGATGGGAATAGTGGTCATTTAATCGATCCCACACCCTGCCCTGCCCTTCCACATCTACCTCAAGATAAGGAAGTCTTTGCAAGAGCAGAAGACCAATGTTTTTATATAACAAAAGCATTTCAGGGTGTCAGCACAAGAGCAGGAATCCATGCACTCCTCAGTCATGTTTAGACCATCTCCTTTCTTGTAAAAGCACAAAAAAGTAGTCATAATGTGCTTTTGGACACAGCAGGGACAGCTTTTGAAATATTTTGACTTTGAGCTTCAAGCCCAAGGTAGTGGCAAAAGGGTCTGATTTGAATAACTACTTGACTGTAGCATGCAACTAGCTGGCAACATATTACATATATGCAGGAGATAGGTGGCTTATGAAATTGCTCAGGGTATATCCTTTTACATAATATGCCACCCAAATATCTATCTCAGTGTTACTTTAGTAAACCCCAGGGTATGAACCTAGTAAAGGGAACCCTCACAGTCTAAGAATTTGGATATTCTCTGTATTTCAATTATCTCATGTATGACATAGGGTAGTAACAGTGCAAATACTTTGAGTGGCAGGGTTGCAAATACTTTTAAGAGTGCATTAATAAATTATTTCATATAAGATTCTTAAAACAAGGCTAGATGTATCCTATTCCAAAATGGTTATTTTAATAACTTTATCTTTTTCATAACTGGCTTATCTGATTTTCTGACATCTACGTTCGTTATCATTTATCAAACTTGTAAATTTAGTCATTTTCATCACTTTCTCTTTCAATGAGTCGGTATAACTTTCTTCTCATAGTAAATGGAAGTCTGTGTTACATGAACATATTTTCAAAGGAAAATAAAATAGTCAAAGTATTATTATAGATCTAGTAGAAATAGAAATTTCAACAAAATGTGAGAATAATTGCCCTAAAATAATTACAAAGGAAACAGCCACAATTTGGTACAGTATAAAATTGTAAAATCTCATCAAATATATCACTGCGTATTGCTATTGCTATTGTTGTCACTGTGGTTGGGAACTGAGCCCATGACCCTCAGCATATGAAGCACATTCTCTAACACTAGCTACATCACTCTCTCTCAGATTTTTAAATATACCTTAGTAGACATTGCTAAATAAGTAGTACCAAAATACAACAACAACAACAACAACAAGACTGCCTTTATATTTCAATTATTCAGGACTGCCTATAATGCTGACCATGGCCAGGATCAATTCAACTATATTTGCTTTGATTGAAGAATACTCATCTTAGGTACTATCAGTTTGCTCCCTACGATCACATGTTTGGTGGTATGGTTTAGGTAAAAGAAATGGTGACTGGAAAGCAAAATAACTCAAGTATGATCAGTCAGGACACAACTAGCTCAAACTCTGAAAACCTCCTTGAAGTTAACTCTATTGGTTTAGCAGATGACAATGCCTTCCAATATTAGAACTGGATATAGAATGTTCTATAATCCTTCAAAAATGTTTCACTAGAGGACAAGAGGAAGACTGATGTTCATACCTAACAACTTTAAGTAAGCCAAAGTCCAGTGAAAGCACAAACTTTGTTGTTACTGCCAGTTTGGAATTATTATGCCAATATGAACTTGTTTTGTCACAAATGCCGACCTTTGACTATCAATATAGAGAGAATATTTATTTGTTAAAAAATTTAAAAAAGATTACCCTTGAAGCAAGTTTCCATCATTCAAAAAGATATCTGGAGCAGCAGTGCCCTTTACCTGCTTTATTTACATGAGAAACACGACAGTAAGAGACTTAAAGCTCTCCACAACCTAATTTCTCTAAGCTACAGCCATTGATTCTTTGTAAGTTTATTTATTCAAAACAACAGCACAAACAATTCTTTTTTCTTGGGTCAGCAGCTTACTGAATTAACATCAATCATCAAAGGAGACAGGGCTGAAAGGAAGATGGAAGCCCATTTTCTTAGAGATTGATTTTTTTTTCTTTAAGCCAAAACACACAGGCATAAGCAGAAGGCAATTTACCTTCAAAAAGGTTCAACCCGAAAGTCATAGCCCCAAACTGGGCATTCACATACACACACCTCAGCTTCCTTGAGATCTTAAATAAAAAGATATCTTAAAAGAATTAAATTTATTTTTAATAGCCCATGAACATTTGATTACCTTCCATAGAAAGCCCATCTAAACAGCACAAGAGAAAAAAAGGGGAAGTTCCTAGGGAGAAGGAAGGGGATCAATGTTACTGTTTATTATAATGATTTTCTAATGGCTTTCTCCACTCTCTTTACTTCCTTTGATGTATATAAAGTGAGGAAAGTTCATCAAAGACCTCTGTGATTAGGGGCTTAAGTATATTTAAAGAATTACCTTTTGGCCTGCTTGAAAGGTGGTTTGCTCCATAGTTTCTAGCAAAATTATTCTTTGAAAACCTTGATTTGTTTCTTAGTAGAAATTCAGCTCAATTACTTTTCCTTGCAAGATAGGGCTGGAGAGTTCTTGCTTGGAAATGAAGTCAGAAGGTCAGCATTCCTGAGACCACTCTAAGAACTGCATCTCATACCTTGTCATCTTGGGGGAGTTTGTTTCCTTCCTCTAGTTTTTCTGGAGATTTATGTAAGGTGAAGAATGCAGTAGACCTAACACATATGAAGTGTTGAGTGCTTGTTAAGTAGGATGGGCTATAGTCTTTATTTTAAAGCCTTTTCAAAATCAGCCATACTACTATATCAACTTAGGAGAAAATGTGAGATTTTGCAATCTTTGGTAGAAGTGAATGAAGAAAGAAAAAAAATAAATAAAATAAAAGACATATGCTGAGGTTGGCTGGCAGTAAGGACCTCTGTTATCACCATTTTTGTTCAAATTGAGATAGAATTTATTTCAGTTCGGAATTCAATATCAAAGCCATCAATCACACCCTTGTCTAGAATGACACAAGAACAGCCATTTCTTCTCTAGATGTGAAACAAGGAATTTTTTTTTAGCCTTTAACTCACAGGGATTAGATTGAGCAATGCAGGTTATTCCACAGAAGGGAGAAAATCCACAAATTTATCAAATAAAATTAGCAAAAAGCATAGGTAACTTTCAGCTAATTTAAAGAATAACCCCACACCTACATTATTACATATTGAATATTTAAAATTCCCTTTCAGTTTAGCTTGATTCTTATAGACAAATTAGCAACTAGTTTGGTACGCATACATTATTATCTAATGCCAGTTTTGAAAAATCTACTGGTTTCAGAAGGTTGTGCATTGAGTAAACATGACAACAGTCTACCTCAAATAACTCCTGACACTGTCAGTTGATTATGAAGTGCTATAGTTTAGATGGTATTTGTATGACTACAAGCAGGTAGGAATCCAAGCTACATTTGGTGGGACAACTCTAGGGCATGATATAGAAGCTGCAGAACGAGCATCAAACCTCAGGCCAAGGGCTCTGCCCTCGCAGCTCAGCAGTGGGCATGGACTCTGAGCAGAAATGTCCAAGGTGACCTAATAGCAAGAAGGGGAGGCAGTAACTGGTCAGAACAAGATACGAGGAGAACTTCAACAGAGCATCACTACTAAAAGTGCTTTGAGAGAAAGTTAAAAGGCAGGATTTGAAGGTAACAAAAGGAATAACAAAAAGCTTTGTAATTTTCTGAAAATCAAATTTCCTAAAGTCTTCAAAATGGTTGAAAGAAGCAACAGACTTGCAGGGACATCAGGTGAAAACACACTCTGCTTTTCCCAGTCTAAAAATATTGAGGAAAACACTCCATAGCAAGAACCTAAATTATTAGTATGCAGTGGGTATGAATTATTTCAGCATTTATTTAAACACATACGTAACAGTCTGGAAAGTACAAAAATAAAACACTCTGAGACCAAGCATGTAGGAAGAATGAGGCAGGAACCATCAGGAACTGGATTGGGAACACACGGAGAAATTTCAAAGAAGGGGGGGGGGAGGGAAGGAAAGAGAAACAGGTATGGCTAAATTTATGACCTCTAGGAAAATAAAATAGTCTCAAAATAAACATAACCTTAAGGAATTAGTTACTTTAATAATGAGGTCAGTATGAGGAAAACAGTTGGGAGTAAATTGCATGAAATTATTTCCTTGTGAGTGAACACAGTGTAATAAGCTGTGAAGAGAGTAATTCCATACTTACATTGTGTTTTGCAAGCAAAGTGGGAAATTGAGAATTACTGAACCTTGCTTAAGTTCTTATACAAATGAGCCTTTTAATTAGCTAACTAAGATCTCTCTATGTTTTAGAACAGGAGTTAGCATGTGGGATATAAAGCAGTCAATCTCTTCTTTAGTGAAACAGTCCAACAAATTTGTTATACATAGGATTAAATCTAACTAAAGAAGAATATTCATGTTTTTAACATACAGTACCCTTATTTAGGTAAAAAAAATCTCTTCAAGTTTGACCTTTTTTCTGATGCTTATTATTGAAAGAATAATTAAGAATACAATGCTTTCAAAGGTATCTTCATTCACTAAGCTCTGCCAAATACATTTATCCACTAAAGAAAGAAACCTACAATACACAAAGTCTTTCAATTCAGATTAATCCAAAGATTTGTCTTCTCATGCTATTTAGTAGAATGAAAATGATTTAAGACTGATTGATAATGGCAATGGATTAAAGAAGGATGTAAGAATTTCCACTTAGTTTTGAAATTTTAGCATATCGTGAACATTTATGACATATTTGCAAAATTAAAGAATGTATTAGAAGCTATAATTCATGAAGAGGACAAGAGCCAAAGTAAAACAAGTAGATTCAAATAAGCAATAACATGAAAGGGAAGCCTGAATTCTAAATTGAAGCTGTGGAATCTGACTTTGGGTTAATAACATGAAGGAAAATCTTTTCTTTTTCCCCTTTTGTGATGCAATATAAAGACGGATGAGAAATTCTAGTACATATCCCTCCTGGTGAGGTCAGTATGGCCTTGACAAAGATGGAAATGCCTAAAGACGAAATCATGGAGTGAATCAGGCATAGTAAATCACCTGGATAAGACACTCTGACCCAGGGACTTGGTAGAAGCCTTGTGAAATGGAAAAGACATGGGATTTGTCACTTGTTCCTAGAAACAGCAATACATCTTAGGCACACAAAAAAAGATGTTAGTAAGAGGCTTCTAATTCTTTTTTCTAAATGTAAAAATGAGGGAAAAAGGAGATACTAAAAGTTGCCCAAACAGTTCAACATTATGCAGAAGAAACAGGAATTTGAATAAAACTGAAGTTTTAAAGGGATAATCTTAGAATAATAGTGATCTTTTAAGGATAAGACATATTACCAGTACAAATAAGAATGTCAGAATAAAACAGCCTGGAATTCTTTACCCTTGATGATGCATTACTTTACTCTCATTTATACCTTACATACACACACATGAATCTTTATACTCAAATAATTTTATATAATATTTTAAAAATATTTTTATTTTGTACAAGAGAGGGTGTTCATTGTGACATTTTCATACATATAGCCAGAATGCTCCGATTAAACTCCTTCCCTTTATCTGTTTCCCTTATTCCCTTCTCATTCTTAAAACAATTAGCATGTCTCATTGTTCCATTTTTATATGATTTTTGTAAGGCTATCCATATTACATATGATCAGAAAGTCCCGTGGTGAATAAAAATCTCAACCAAATACTTTTCATCAAAGAAATTGACCAATAAAATAAGAAATTGCTTAGGTCAAGAATATAGGTACTTAGATACAACATATAAAAGCTGATAATTTGTTTTCATAGTAAGAAACAAAAAACATGGATTAGGTTGGAAAAAAATGAAGATAGTAGAGACTAATTAAATACTCTGGAAAATTAATAAATCTCACAAAGTTCAGTTTCCTTTCTTCTACTCTGTATATGCCAGACCCTCTCACAAATACTGTGTCCAATCCTGGTTCCTCAAATTAAAAAGGGACAGTAACACTACAGAGAAGAGATGTACAAAGAACAACAATTATTTAAGAGAGGAACTATTGCTATTTAGCTTGAACACAAGGCTAATGAGATTAAAACACTCAGTGGCTTATGAAGCATTATCTCTATTCCATGCTGCTCTTCAAAGTGGGCATTTGGGGTCTTTTATTTATTATTTTTACTAATATCAATTAATAGAAAAAGGAAGTTTAATTATGACATGTCCCTATATGAATATATCAGATATTGATCAGACTCACATCCTTTCTTCAAAAGTAAAATTTAAGAGGTAAAAAGTAAAGCACATTCTAAAAGTAATTTAGGTGAAATGAAAGAGATTAAGGTAGTTTTAGATGAAAATGCTGTGTTTATAAGTGTACGCTATCTAGAATGGAAAGTAAGATAGAGAAAATGACTATAATCTAGTTTGTAGAATATTGACTGGTAATCCAAGGTACTTGATGAAAATATTTTTTAATGAATGGCTACAACTCTTTACAGACATGGTACTGAAAGAACTCTGCAAGCATCTCAGCATTCTGGAGACTCAGTTTCTGATTATTCAGGAGGACTAGAAGTTCAAGGCTAGCTACATAGTGAAATTCTACCCTGGTGGGGGTGGATAAATCTCATTGAGCTAATTTTGTGACCTCTTGCCTGATTGACATCAAGTGCTCTGTCTGGCATGTTCCTCTTCAAAGGTGTAGGCTCATGGAATATACAACCTTGCCAAATAGAGGTGACACATTGCATATTCATGGTGCAAGTATAAACAACACAGAAGGCAGAACCTAACAACTGACAGATACATAAACAAGAGTGCTATGTGGAAAGCAGAGGCTGACAAAATTAGAAGGAAAAATTATTATAAGGCAGATTTTATTTCAGTATAATGATTGAAGTTGCTAAGCGACTAAAGTTTGAATTCCCGGCTACCTAAACCAAATCCTGCTTTTTTTGAAGCCTGCCTTTAGAAAGATACTACTTCTTTTCTCAGGCTCCACCCAGTTATCTGGAGATACAGAGTGTGCCTAATTCATCATGGCAGGATCATCAAGATTACAGTCAGCTTTAAATCAAATCATCTACAAAGTAGAATGTCAATACAAGAGGTAGATGACTAGTAGACTCTTCCAGAATCAAGTCAGTTCTTCTGATATAGAACTACAACCAGTGTTGTTTCCTTAACACACTATCTTAGTTTCAAGAGTTTTCTAAGATGATTTAGTACATCAATAAATAAAACTATGAAGACATAATTCATCAAATTCATCACAGATTGACCTATTGTGAAATACATATAGGCAGTCTCTTCTAGGTAATAAATTATGTCTAGAAAAATAATATTAGGTGTAGAGAATAATCAATATGAATTCTCCTGAAAATACATAATAGTTTTTTTAAAATGTCTTAGCAAATGTATTTATATGAGAAAATCACTTGATTCAAACATACACACACACACACACACATATATATATATATATATATACACACACATAAAATGAGGCGATCATTTTATTCACACACACACATATATGATAAATCTTTTTTTTTTTTTTTTGCCAGTCCTGGGGCTTGAACTCAGGGCCTGGGCACTGTTCCTGACCTTATTTTGCTGAAGACTAGCTCTCTACTACTTGAACTACAATGCCACTTATGGCTTTTTCTGTTTATGTGGCACTGTGGAATCAAACCCAGGGCTTCATGAATGCTAGGCAAGCACTCTTACCACTAAGCCACATTCCCAGCAACTGATGGTAAATCTTTATATCAGCTGATTTGTGTGTGTGTATGTGTGTGTGTGTGTGTGTGTGTGTGTACACACATATACTAAAACAATGTAGTTACTAAAACAATGTATTTAAATGACTTATCTATAACTCTAGTATCATAAAGGAAAACTTCAATATTTTCCTCATTTCTCTCTACTATCCATCTTAGTATACATTAAACTAAAATATAAACATACTGGTTTTTAAAATCTACAATATAATAATGCTTTAGTAGAACTCTGTGCTTGTTGGAATGCAAATTAGTTGGAAAACTCTGAAAATTCATGTGAAGTTTCTTCAAGAAAAATAAAAATAGAACTCTGCTATGATCTAGCCATACCACTTCTGGATACATACCCAAAATAATCACAGTTAGCTTATACAGAGATATAAGATCCATGTTTATACCAGAACTTTTCACAATAGCTGAATTATGAAGTCAGCCTAGGTGACATCAATAGTTATGTGGTAACACAGCAATGAAGTTTTGCTCAGCCCTTAGGAAGAAGGATAATATGTCCTTTTCTGGAAAATGGATGGAGCTCTGGATCAAGGTAAGTGAAATAGCTAGTCCCCTAAAGACAAGTAGCATATATAGTCTCTCATTTCTAGGAGCTAAAGAAAGACAAAATAAGACAAGGAAAAACAAAACGAGTAAATCCGTGCAAGTAAAGAGGAGGCAACTAAGGAAATGGTAAGGGTAGAGAAAAGGCAGCAAGGGGGGAGAATAGAAAGAATAAAAGTGGGGGTAAGTATGATAAAAAATGTATGTAAGTGTCATGCTGAAATCCTTCACTATGTACAATTGAATATATGCCAGTGAAAGCTTTAGTACAAAAGAAACACATGATACTTTGTCTGTAGGTATATGTATATACACACTCATGAATATGTACGTGTGCATTTATACGTGCAAATGAATATCTGTAAATGTTTATGCTTCTTCTTTATAATATCTAACTTTATTCAACACCCCTCTTGCAAAAACAAAAAACAGAGTTCAGAAACATTGTAACCCAACAACTAAGGGTTCAAAAGGAGCCTTGCCTTATTTGTAGAAACATTTTCATGAACTGATCATTTGAAACAGAGTTGACAAACTGGGGACATAGGAATGAAAGCCAAAATGTTGACACATCTGATCTAGGACCATATATCTAACTTTTAAAGGTGAGTTTAAATTAAACATGAGGATTTCACAGGAAAATTAAAGATATCTGGATCTTTTCAAAAATGTAGCACATAGGACACTGGGACTACATTCTGGATGACAATTTTAGCTGAGCCCTTTAGGTAAGTAGACTATGGGTTTAAGTTTCCACCCATATGGTTCCTAGAGTCATCTGAATTTGTGAATCTTTATTTCTAGTGAAGCAAATAATACCAAATAAAGGAAAAAATAATATACAAATAAATAAACAAATCCTTAAACCCCTGAACAATAGGCATACTTCTTTATATGCAGAAATTTAAATGCTCTTAAATTGACTCTAAGCTTCCACTGTGAGAAAGAGTAGCCCTATTGACCAATGACCTCACTCACCAATTGGCTGTAGGCATATAGCTTATAGATGTTATCAATGGCTGACAGTTAGGGTTATCTTGATAACTCCAAATGGAATTGACAATGAGGTGGTTTGTGGGCAATAATCCTCCAAAGTGAAACAAAAAAACACAAAGGGTTGTTCTCTTGGTAAAAAAGAAAAAAAATGAACTGACCATTTATCTAGCAAATGAAATTAAGTGCTGCATACTTAAAAAAAACATTTTATTACCTGAATTACCAATTTGAAGTTGATATACTCTTCTAAGATGTTGCTAATAAGATGGAGTCTTTCCCTTCTCGGAGTCCCATTACATTCAGAAGCCAGTACTAAGACTAGCTTTAAGCATTGTAATTCTGCCTTTATTAGATTCAGGTATATAAATGGGATCCCAGTGAGCACGGTGAAGTTTGATCATTATTTCGCCACTCAAGTGGTGTGCATCTCCCTGCTGAGAGGATGATCACTAAGTTTTACCATAAGCCCAAGGGACCCATTATTTATTATATTACATTTTATGGTGTGGAGTAAATAAATAGCATTAAAATGCTAAATTCATTCTCAGAGAGGAGCACTGGAGAAGTTCTTTAAATCAAGCCTATGCTGCTAATAGGCTCTTCATAAGAATGCAGAAAACATTCATTGTAATATGGCAGCAATAAAGGGAGGCAGCTGGGTTAACACAGAGAAACATTAGAAGGCAAACATTCCAGGCACATAAATGTGATGTAAGTGAATGATGAGGTTAAACACGGAACACTCCTCTAGCAATCTGTCATCCCCATGGAGCTGGGTGGTAAAACTTCATACCTTAAAATAATTACCTTTACTAAAGAATCTGAAATAAATTAAGTAAGTGAATGAATGAAGAATTCAGCCACACTGACTCTTGTTAGATGTGTTTTAATTTTTGTGGATTTTAACTCAATCACTTTGTCTTATTTTAAAATCCCATCCGGCAGGAAGTGCGTGTACATGTGTCTTTTGTGTTACATATAATCCATTCTCATTTCTACTTTCACAGTTGCTTTTGGTATGGGTTTTGACTATAAAAGATTTTCTAGCCACCAATCTCTTGGGATTTTCTTTCCCCATTCCTCATCTGACTTTTAATGATTCAAGACAAGCTACAGCTCTGCATTTTTGCCTTGGCAGATTTAAACTCCAGAGAGCTTGAGAATGACACCAGTTTCTTGTCTCTCTTGCACTTCACTAGAGAAAGCCACCATGGGAGTTAAGGGTCAGGTCCCTCCCTGTGCTCCCATCTGCTTTGACTCAAACTGCTGTACAGACAATGCCCGCACCACTGTGAGCCCTGTTAACAACATGAAGGAGAATGGTTTCTCAACACCAGCTATGCTATTCACTTAGTATCATGAGATGGTACTATATAGACATAAAGAAGACAGAAAATGAGTATTAACAAAATGTCACAGTAAGTATTCATAAATGTACCAAAATGATTTACTGGAGGAACTATAACTGATATATAAAAAAATGCAAGGGAAAAAAGAAGCATGCCTCTTAGTTCTTTGGTTTAATAACTCAAGGATCATGGGGAACATTACTTCAAATACAGAACGGAAGCTAAACTAGAGCCAGGTGCCATGAATGAACTCAGAGGCCTGGACACAGGAGGAATTCCAAATGAAGACATATCAAGGCAAGGCAGGACACAGAAAGGCTAAGTGTGGCTAGATCAAGTAAGAATCTGAGTCAAGGCACCCATGGGAACAATGGCAGACTTTTCAAACTAGAAAAATAAAAGAACCAAGTATATCCTTAAGAAAAAGTACCTGATTGCCTATTAAAACCCCATGTCCAGAAGAACTAAAAGAACTGGGGGGAAAAATCAGAGCTTAGCATCAGAGATTAGGCTGACAGTCTATTTCTTATTCATAACTTTATTTGACCCTAAAACCTGACAAGGCATGTGTATATGTAGCTTCTATGCTTCCTATCTAGAAACTTTCAAAGAATCAATACCATCCAAGCAAAGCATGGGAGTAAAAGAGAACAGGCAGATGTGTGGGTCTTTTACCAAAACTGACTGAGGTAAGAAGAACAGATGTGGTCTTTATAGTCGTGGAAGGGCTTGGGAGTGCAGGATGGTGGTGAGGGCACTGCTGGTAAGAGACCCAAAGAAACATGGGTTCCGTGGTTTCCCTCATCTGTAATAATTAGCCTATGTCCTAGCAGCTGAGCAGAATAGCTCAATAGCTATGCCATATGACCATGTAAGATGATGCTAAGTAAAATGAACCCCAAGACATGGACACAGAGGTTTTTCTTTGTTATTGTTGTTATAAATGTACTATGTGATTTCTTGTTTCTTTTGTTTTTGCACCTATGGTTTAGCATCTGTTGTCATGGTATTTGATTCTGGGTATTATATTTATGTTTACCTGAATTGGGTATAGGAAGGGGAACAACAGAATGGTAAGACAAGGGACAAAGAGTGAACCAATGCAACAATGATATGTACATGGAAATGAAATGTACAACTTGAGGGATGGTAGGGGGAGAGAAAGTAGGAGAAAAATGAGGGAGGGGATAACAAGTTCAGTAAGAAATGTACTCACTGTTTATGTATCTGTAACCCCTCTGTACATCACCTTGACAATAAAATTAAATTTTAAAAAAAGGAAGGGTTGAGCAGAGTTCGGGAATTCCAGCAAGATTGTTTTCCTAGATGGTTTGCTTTTCTATTAGGTTTAAGTGTCCTCATCTGGTTTGCTTTGCTCATGGATAACACTTTTGTTTGGTTTGATTCCCCACCTAGTGTGGTTTTGCTCTTCTTAGATGTCAACATATCAACCATGAGTAAGGGCACACATCTGCTGAACCTAAGTTTTAAAGACTGAGTAAGATATTCTTTTAACATCCTTCATGCTAGAATAATCATAAAGAAACAATTATTTGACGGGACCTGCGATAATAAATAGAGGCTCACTGAAGAGTAGATGGCCAGGATGACAGCACTCACACAGTGAGCACTGTCCTTAATAAACCGCTTTCGTGGAAACCAATTGCTTTCAACCCTTTTCCTTCTTCCTCATCTAAATCTTTGGAAATCTGTGCTGACAATTCTGTTATCTTTCTCTAACTTCTACATTTGAGGTCAAAGTATTTACAGGTCTGTTCCTGATCTAAGCTTCCTAACAAATGGGTGTACCCTGTCTCACAACCTTACCGAGCACCACAATGTTGTGACTGACAAATTAATATCTGCAGTTTTTTTCTACTGAGTCACACAGTCACCACTACCTGTGACTACCTTAATTACTCCAGCCCAAGTCACTTCCGGTTTCAACCCACACATCCTCCCCTTGCCATCCACTCTTACTCCTTGCTAACACAAATGCATTTTCCTATTAATAGCTTTAAAAATGTAAACATTTAGAAGACTCAGGGTAAATTAATATAGTTAACTATATGTTAGTCACAACTAATATTGTGCTTGGTATTAATTACTTGGGTACTAGACTTCAATTTTTTCATTAAATTTACCATGAGTTTTTACTAAATCACAAATTCTGGTTCGTCAGAAAAGAAATCTCCCTTCAACACTTCACTGTGTGTGAGCTCCACTAATACACAGGCACGAGACTTAGCCATGGAGTAAACATCATGTTCTCCTTCACCTCAATGCTTCTTCATGGGGCATGGTGAGGTGGGGTCCAGCCCTGCAGTTAGGTCCCCTCAGCATTGTCCATGGAATCACCCCGCTGGATTCCACAGAATCTCTTCCTCCTTGCTCCTGCTTTTGAGAGGGCAGCTGCAGAGGACACCTCTGGTTTATTCTTCAAGGAGATGGCCTTCTTGTCTAGTAATCATAAGGTGAAGAGAGGGGCATAGCTTTTTGTCATAAGAAAGGGAGTTATGTACCAAGGAAGGGAAAGAGCTGGAATAGGGAACATAATAAGAGAGCAATGCTATCTTGCTTAGGGTGAAGGACTGTACATATGAACTGATGTCCTCAGCCCCACGTCACTATGTCTCCTTGCTCATGCTTCTCTCCAGATCTCCGATTCAATTCAGTGACCCTTGGATGTTCTATGCCTCACTGTCTTTCTCTTGGAAAGGAGCGCATATGCCCCCCAAACATTGGCAATTATTCTCAGGTATATTAAGAACTGGTATTCTTATTCTAGATGATCTCACAGGTCTCCTGTGTTAACCGTACTCTGGCTTTAGTTCTTCCAGGTTGCTGCATGAAGAAGTATGCTGCTAGAATCTCAAGTCAAGCCATAAATCTATTCTTGGACACATGCATTCATTTTGGTTAAACCTGAGGAAGTTAGCGAGGCACTCGTGGCTCATGCCTGTAATTCTTGCTACTCAGGAGGCTGAGATCTGAGGATTGTGGTTCAAAGCCAGCCCAGGCGAGAACATCCATGAGACTCTTACCTCCAATTAACCACCACAAAACCAGAAGTGGCGCCTTGGCTCAAGTGGTAGAGCACTCACCTTGAGTTGAAGAGCCCAAGAACAGCACCAGAATTCAAGACCCATGACTAACCAACCAACCAAACAAACAAAACAAACAAAAACACTAACAAAAAAACCAACGCCCCCCAAACAAACAATTAAACAAAAACCTGAGAAAGTTATAGTGAGGGACACTACTAGCAATATATTACAGACAAAATTGTTCTGTGATTTCTGCACCAAATAACCTTAGATTATTTCTAGGGAAAAAAATGCACCTTAGTTCCAAACAAATGACTTGCAAATGTTGAAAGTGTGTAATCTATTTATAAATATGTAACTATATTGTATGGACAGGTCAGAGCACAATATAACAGAAAATCTTTAAAAAAAATAGGCAATTTGGGAAATGATGACGAATATGACCTACAGATACCCAGATAATATTCTACAACATATGCATGACTATATGTGTTGCAGATGTACCTATATTGTCATATATGACAGGATGTTACTCAGCAGCCTAGGCAGACCTAGGATTTATACTCCCCTTGCCTCAGCCTCCCAAGAGCAGGGTTCAGGGACATTTGTCACCATGGGCAGCCTAACTATACATATTTATTCCACTTATATGCTTTTTGGGAACACATTTATGAGAAAGACAAGGGCTTCTTATGACTTAGTTCCCATTCATACACATAATGGCTTTTATTCCCCTGCCTGTATTTATTGTACTTCCCTTGACATAAAAAGCCATCATGAGCATAAACCACATGGGGCTCCTGGAGCACATTCAGGTTTTAACCCAGAGTCATTTAATGTGTGTCAGGGAGCATGGGCGAAGAAGGCCCAGCATTGCCTCAAATATAATATGACCATTGAGGTAAAAGCAGATAACAAAACTTCAGAAAAAAAAAAAAAGGTGAAAAGCTGACCAAGACAGACATTTTTGTGAGAAAATAGCACATACATTTGACCTTCTCCTTTCCTTCTCTTTCTTTCTTTCCCTTCTTACTTTTGCTCTCCTTTTTCTCCCTCCCTGCTTTTTCTATCTTCCATGGTCCATCTATCCATTCCGCTGGTCAGAATTTGTGCCAAATGACTTGCTGTTGCAAAGTAGCAAACTTCAGCTTAGGTATCATCTGAGACATAGTGAAGGACAACAGAAAAGTAAAAAAAAAAAAAACAAACTTGAGGTTTATTCAGTCTTGTTTGTTGAGTAGACCTGCTAGGTCTAAAACACAAAGCATCACCCTACTGGCTGCAATATCATTTGACTTGAAGAAAGAGGACAGGTGGGAAGACTGCTAAGCCTTTATGCATAAAAATTCTTTATGCAGATGAGACACAAATATGAGCTAGGAGGAGGAGTGCATGCCTTTTAATTTGGCTGATCTTCATTCTGAGAGGAGAGGCAGCACCAGAGTGACTAGATGAAATTTCCACAGCTGTTATAGGAAAGTTTGGTTGTCTGCCCAGGCTGACAAGGTGATGGTAAAAAATAGCTATGTCATCAGTTCTTCAAAATGTGTTCTGAAAAACTGCAACCCGAAGATACATTCTACAGTAATGAGAGTATATTATTCATATGAGCTCAGAAAATGTGGAATACACTATTTGCCGCTAGCTATTTACAATGCATTTGTTATCAAAGGCTCTGGAAAGTTGTACAATACAGAAAGATGCTGCCTTAAAAACAAGAAAACAAATGGAGAATTACTTATTGCTGCTGTTACTAGAAAGTGTCTCTATTAGAATATTTTTTAAACAAAAACATTTCTTAATTCTTAATTTGTGGCCCATGCATGATAACTGGAATGTTACAATATAAATAGATTTTGACAAAACCAAGCAATTGAACCTGGTCATATGGCTAATGTCTCTATTATTTGAGTCTTCTATGGCAAATGTGAAAAGCAATATGGAACAAGAATGCAAGTGCAAACATAAAATGTACCAGAAAACAATAGCTTTCTATGACAATAATAAATTCAAGGCATTAAGTTCCACAAAATACTCTGCTCAAACATGAGGTGAAAATCCAGAAATAAAATATATTGCACAGGGCTCAGAAAAGTATTATGCTGCACAGGAGCTCAATAAACATTAGCTGATGTATCCCCACAGTGTCCAGAACTTATTAATCCATATACTTCCATTCTCAATACCTCAATTCTGCTGTCTAGAAAATAAATATTCACTCTAAAATAAAACCGTAATCTATACTCAGTGAGGAGTTGGAAGGTTTAAGTTTCAGAAACATTTGGCAAAAGGAAATGATGGATGGGTATGTGGGCCATGATCACTGTTCACAACTGCTCTTGAAGGAGACAAGTAAGAAAGGCAATGTGGCTGATGAAGCCAGACCCTTCTCAATTTCGTAGATGCATGGAAAGATGAGAATTGCTAAGTAATAAAAAAGCAGATACAGTTAGGTCCCACTGATTCGCATTAAAAGTTTCTTTTAACTTCTGATAAATATTTTTGTGTACAAGGGAATATAAATAATTTTTTACAAAGTTCCATGAAAGAAAAAAGGAAAAGGAAGGAAGGAAGGAAGGAAGGAAGGAAGGAAGGAAGGAAGGAAGGAAGGAAGGAAGGAAGGAAGGAAGGAAGGAAGACAAGGAGAAGGATGGATGGATGGATCATGGAGGATGGAGAGGAGAAGGGAGGTAGGAAAAGGACATAGGGAAAGAGGGAGTAGGAAAGGAGAAAATAAACACATTTGGGCTTTGTACACAAAATTGCAGGAGAAATAAAATCTTTGATTATGATCATGGCTGTATACCACAGACTCCTAATCCACCACTTCTTAAACCACTTTAGAGCAAGGACTACATGGTAGTCCTTGACTACCATGGTATCTGGCATGGTATCTAGGACACATTAGGCACCTAGGAAAGACAGAACAAATACCTATGCCTCAGTGTTTATAAGGAAATATTGAAATCTAACCAAAGGTTGACAACAATAATGTCTGTTTCTTATGAAATATGTGAAGAAGATTTTTAACTGTTTCTGTCTCTATTACCATAAGCCATAAAGGCAGGGAATTAAGCAAGAAGCCAGCATCTGCACAAGCTACACAATGTCCCCTAGTTTAAAATATAGTGTAGCTATCAATCTGTGCACAGATACCTCAATCCATTCTGGGGGGAAAATCATTGGTTCCAACATAATACACTAAAACAAATTTATAAATGTTAATAAATTTTTTTAAAAGGTCAGGTCACTACTTCCTGTAACATATGTCACCAGAACCTAATACATCTCAGTATCAGGTCATTGGCAGGACAGCTATGACATTAAAGGATGAATTTTTTTTTCTTTTAAAATTAGTTAACCAGCACATCAGTCTGTTTCCCCTTTGGCTGCCTGGTATGGAGCAAGCACTGTAACAGGGGAAATTTATTGAAACACACCATTAAATCAATATGGCAGAGCACTCCACTTTATATGGGGCTATAAAAGTCATGCATGTGGGAAAGCTGGAGGAAATGAAATGGTGCTGTATATAGGAATAAAATCTTTTAAAAGTGAGTGGATTCCTAGAATTTATAAATTTAGTAGATTTGGCAGCAAAATCATAATGTAGAAAGTGGCCTGGTAATCCTTTGTTCTTAGCCCAAAATTAGAGAAGCATTCTCATTTACAGACCCTCACTTTTCAAACTATAAACAAAGTAAGGGTTCAAGGTACATTCTCAGAAATTTACGTATGAAGAAGGTAATAAAAGATTTATAGGAAAGCATCATACTAGGACTTTACATAGTCATACATGGAGATACCGTATTTTTATACATCATTCAGGGAGATTCAGAGGGCAAAAGAAAATGTGTTGTCAAATAATTCTGCTGTACAAGCCAGGCACCAGTGGCTCACACCTGTAATCATAGCTACTCAGGAGGCTAAGATCTGAGGATTACGGTCCAAAGCCAGCCCAGGCAGGAAAGTCCGTGAGACTCTTATCTCCAATAAACCACTAGAAAACTGGAAATGGCACTGTGGCTCAAGTGGTAGAGCGCTCGCCTTGAGCTGAAGAGCACAAAGACAGAGCCCAAGCCCAGAGTTCAAGCCCCACAACTGACCAAAAAATATTTCTGCTGTACAGTAAAATGTGTTCTGAATGCTTTAGAGGTAAACACTAAAATATAACATGTACAGGTCACAGTAGAGTTCTAAACAGATCTTTTTAAATTTCTAAACTTTTTCAGAATATTATAAATTTCCTGGTCATTCCTAGAAATGCATACATAACACACCAATTGCCAGAATTTATAGAAACTACAAGGAAGTTTACTACTCTTCTTAAGAGCATTTTTAGCTATCAGTTGGTCTAACATGTATATTAACATTGCTAATTTGAATGTTACAAAAAGATTATGAAGATCATACATACGTATATGTGCCAATGAAAGATCTGACAAGATCACACAGGTAAAAGTGCAAACATCAAGTCGGGGAAGGTAAATAAATAAGCTTTTCCCTTATGAATAGGTAAAGCACCCAGAAAATGAAAAACATGGTGTGCATTGCTGTGGTAATGGTAAATATGAAAATCTCAATTTATTAACTGGATGACAATGAACATGTATCAGGAAAAAAAATACCAGCACTCTGGTAGTGAGCAAGAAGGTATAAAGGATATTGCATTGTTTTAGTTTATAACCTCTGATTCCCACCCATGTTCAATACATGAACCTCTTTCAGCCAAGACAGAGTTTCCAAAAGTAATGTTTATAAAGAAAAAACAGAGATACCATTAAAATCACCCCAAATTTCGTCTGCAGATAGTTGCTTTACATGTTTCATGGTGGTTTAATTTTCCATTTTTTTCATTACCATTATCCAAAAGAGAGAAACATCCCTACCTCAAATGGAAGCTCAGCCTATAGAGACCCATTTTGTCACAGGCCATTAGTGTTCATCATTACACAGCTTAATGCAGTTGTCTGTTCCCTTTAGTGAACTCTGTATAGATTTATCTTCAGCTAATGCAGCAGAGGCTAAGGCAAACTACAGAAGTCTTTGGGTTTGTTTGCCTTTATGGGATAGCATTTTGAAGTCATTCTGGGCCAAAGGGATTGACAGAATTGGAGATGGAAATAGAGCTTCTCCTGTGTGGTTCTAACAGGCAGGGCTTGTTCATAGAGATAGAGATCTGGGTATCAGGAGAAATTTGTTCAGAGGAGGAAACCGGTTCTCTTCAAACTAGCTCAGAGATCCTATTATCAAATATATATAGCATTCTGACTCCACAACTCCAAATTCAGAAACTTCAGTCACTAAACAAACATTAACTAATGGTTCATTTTATGTCACACACCTCTCTAAGTGGCAAGAAAATGGCAGTGTTCAAAGATATTGAAGCTCCTGTCTTTATGCAAGTGCTATTTTAAAGGAAAAAAAAAGACAATAAACAAGATAAAAGATAAAGTGTGCAGGCATTAATAAGGGAAAAGTGAATAATAAAAGGCAATTCCGGAAGGTGATGGTATATATTTCAATAGAAGAACTAAGGAAGGCTTTAGTAGGAAAACAGTATTTGGGAAAATCTACAAAGGTGTTAGAAAGTCACAGAGGCCTAGTGGAAGAAACAGTGCAAATCTGTGGAAATTTTAACCAACAGCTAGATCATGTGGCAGATGGAGAGTAACAACATGCAGCTGTGGGTAATGTATGTAGCTCCAGCTGGTAGGGCACAATATTTGAATAGTTACCTGCTGTAAAACAAAAAAAGTAGTTTTCCCCCCAAAATTCAGATGATGTGACTTGCATTTTTTTTTTAGTCTGTCATGGGGCTTGAACTCTGGGCCTGAGCACTGGCCCTCAGTTCTTGGGCTAAAGGCGATCACTCTACCACTTGAGCCAGCACCACTTCCAGTTTTCTGAATAGTTTATTGGAGATAAGAGTCTCACAGGGTTTCTTGCCCAGGCTGGCTTTGAACCACAATCCTCAGATCTCAGCCTCCTGAGTAGCTAGGATTACAGGCATCAGCCACCGGCGCCCAGCCATGTGACTTTCATTTTTAACAGCATTAATATAATTAACAGAGAAAATACAAGAGTTAAAGCATAAGACCAGTAAGAGACCTACTTCAATAATCTAGGCAAGAGATTACAGTGGCTTAGGCCAAGTGGTAATTATGAAGGTGATAAGCAATTATTACCAGTCTGTTGCTTTATTATTTTTCTTTCTTTCTAGTTTTTGTGAGACAGTAGTACTTTGTAGCTCAAGATAACCTCAAACTTTTCCTTTTGTTTCAGAGCTGGGATTACATGTATGTATCACTAAGCCCAAAACTGTTCTGGCTATTCTTTAAAAAGCCCATAGGACACAATAAGAAAAAGCTTCTGAGGTATGTCAAAAACCACTCCTGGATTTAGATCTGAACAAATATAAGGATGGCATTGTCATTTACTGAGATGGGAAGGATAAAGGGACAGCTATTGGATCTCAGTTTGTGATCTTTTAAGCTTTAGAATTTTTCATGACAAGGAGGAATGTCAAACAAGCTGAAAGGTATCTAAGATGAGTTAAGTGGTCTACTTTAGATATTTTGGAGTTGTAAGCTTGTGATGATATTGAAAGCACTAAGACTACAAAAAGATGAGCAAGGAGTTAAGGATAATTAATTATGGGAATTTAGGATAGATTTATAGTAAGAAAGGACTAAGTATTTACAGTAGAGAAGTACTAAGTCCTGGGAGCTGCAGAGGAAGAGACAGGTATGTGAGCAGGAATGTCAGGATCAGCTAGTAAGATGGAAACGTAGAAGAGAATCATGCTGGGAACCAGGAAATAAACCTTTCAAGGAAAAAGTTAATGCTACAGATGGTTTTTCCCACAGGTCACAATGATAGTAACACTTTGACTAAACCAATAGGAAAAGAGAAAAGAATGTACAGAAAAAAGAAAACTGGGTTTTGGTCATATTTATCTAGTATTTTCATATTCATCTCACGTGGCTCCTCTTTCCATTCCAACTCACCCACTGGGGAAAAAAAGGAAAATTTACAAACCAAATAAATCCACCACACACATAATATCTTATGATAAAAATTGAACAAGTCTGTGAAATGCTTTGAGTGCCTTAGTAAAAACTACAGGAAATCTTACTTAGGTAGAAGCCACGATTATGATGGGTATAGCACACACTGCTGTCTTCTATCTGCTTCTCAGTAAACTTTTTCTAGCAAAAATAAAAACATTTGCCATTGTTCGGCTGTCTCAGCATGGAAGATACCATATTACAATTTTTTTCTTTGTTTTATATATGTACTTTATTTATTTGGGAGAAGGAGTGTCATATAGTTTTAGTTTGTTAAAAAAATGAATTCAGATCTATTATACTAACTATGGTCTGGAATTAGCCTAAAGTGATATTCAAGGATAATCAATGAGTAAACTAATTTAAAATGAATGGCATATTAAGATATGATTTAAATGCTCTATTCAAGTTTGCTCTAGTCAAACACTCCAGAATTTCTACATCCAACGATTTCTCTCATTCTCCGTGATTTGATCTAGCTTCTAATACCTCTCTTCTTCTGCACACTCTTGCATGCCTTCCAAAACTGGCTCTCTTTGAGGCCCTTTGTGGTCTCATTGCATTGTATGGACACATGCTGATAATCATGCCTAGCTTCCAACTATGTAGGTTCAAGGCTGGAAAACAGCCTTCATACAAAGTAGCATAGAAATTATGACCTCCTATTTAAACATCACAGAGATTCCCATTTAAATCTCACTTTATCAATGAGTAGCTGTCTGAGGCAGGGTAAATTACAAATATCTTTTCTGTGTCAGAAGCATTATCTGTAAAACTTGGATATTAATACCATTTATCTAACAAAATTGTGTCAAGGTTAAATGACAAAAAATGTTTGATACAGAAATTAACATTAAAAAAATGCTTGCTATTACAGTGGCCTGTAAAAGAAATTTTCCAGTTGAGCCTTTACTTCAAGTATAAAAAGTTTTAATTTGGGGCTGGGTAGAGTACTTGCCTTGCATGCCTGAGGCCCTGGGTTCGATTCCTCAGCACCACACAAGCAAAAAGAAAAAAGCCAGAAGTGGTGTTGTGGCTAAAGTGGTAGAGCCCTATCCTTGAGCTGAAGAGCTGAGGGACAGCTCCCAGGCCCAGAGTTCAGGCCCCACGACTGGATCCCCCCCAAAATATATATATATAAAAAAGTTTTAATTTCAAAGTACTCTTTAAATACTAAGAATAATGGTATGACAATACCATTATGATGAGATGGACACCAAACTTATGCTAGAAAAGTAACTCACTACTTACTTTTAAGTAGGTAAATTGTATTTGATGTCTTATCCTAAACTGATTCATATTGTTTTGAACTGTAGATAATTATTGCCATTAAACTAAGCCTCCCCCCCCTTTTTTTGTCGGTTGTGGGGCTTGAACTCTGGGCCTGGGTGCTGTTCCTTAGCTCTTTAGCTCAAGGCTAGCGCTCTACCACTTGAGCTACAGTACCACTTCTAGTTTTCTGGTGGTTTATTGGAGATAAGAGTTTCACGGATGTTCCTGCCCGGGCTGGCTTTGAACCGTGATCCTCAGATCTCAGCCTCCTGAGTAGCTAGGATTACAGGTGTGAGCCACCGGCACCTGGCTCTAAACACATTTTTATACACGTTAAACATGTCACTCTTTCACTCTTCCTGGTTCCCCTCCGGTGTACACATATATACCATATACTAGGTACAAATGACACAACTTCTTTTCCTTATTTTGTTTTGACAGGGTCTCACCCAGACTGGTCCCAAAGGCTTCTTGCCTCAGTCTCCCAAGTAAATAGTATGACAGACATGAGCTACAAAATAGACATTGCACTGAGAGCTTTCCACATTCTTCAGGGATATAAAATTTTCATTTATGCCCTAAGGAAGGAGATAGAATCCCATAATAGCTCAGGTTTTTGAGACAGTTAATAAAATTCCTGGGCATTGCCCAGTTACCACTAGTTTGGAACTGAAATGGCTCCCTGGCCCTACATTCATTGCTAAATACGTTATCTCTACCTTGGTGCTATTGGGCGATTATGGGAACTTTTAAGACATAATGTACAGTGGGAAGTTAGCTTTCTGGTAGAGGATAACAATATCTAAAAGATATTTATCACCCTCTCTCCCATTTGCTTCCTGGCTATCATGAAGTTACTTCTTCATTTGCCATATGTGCCTATCATAATGTTTTCCCTCCTACAGGCCAACAAGGAACTAATTGTGGGCTGAAACTAAAACTAAGGGTCCACATGATTTATTCTTTTTAAGTTGATTGCATCACATTTTTATTATATAAAGAAAAAACTCACTTAATGACCTACCATGGTAATACATGTGTGTGGTTCCTCATGAGTCTATATTTCTCTCCTTTACAGAGTGGCTCCTTTTTTTTTTCAAATTTTTTTTATTGTGATTAAGTGGTTACATAATTTCCCAAATTTCACAGTATTGTGGGATAGTGATGCTCAGTTAAACACAAACACATTCTAACTTTCCTGGAGCAAATTGTCTATCATGGTCTATAACATTTATGAGTTCTATGAGCTTTGCGATACAGTTATTTCTTCCACATTGGGTGCTATGTACATTTCTTTTGTTTTGCACAGCAACAGCTGTTCCCTCTTTGCCACTCGTTCCCTCCTTCCCACCACTGCCATTAAGTTGCTTAGCTCATTTTGGTCAATGTCCATCCAGTGCAGCTGATGGGTCCTGCTGTTGTATGTTTTTCCCTGATTCCCTCTAGTTCTGCGTCCTCCTCCTAATTTCCCTCTGGTGTGCACATATATACCATATATGTGATTAGCAGCATGGGGTTATTTAGTAGTGATTCGACCAGATGAGTGGAAGTCCTTTGTTTCTTAAGTCCTGTTATTTTTGTCGTAACACCTAACAGTTTGGATTTAACATCCACTTATCAGGGAGACCATGTACCCTTTGTCTCTTTGCTCTTGGCTTACCTCGCTCAACATGATTTCTTCTAGTGCCATCCATTGCCCTGCAAATGCCATTATTTTGTCATTTCTAAGGGCTGCATAATATTCCATTGTGTATAGATACCACAATTTTTGGATCCATTCATCTGTGGTGGGACATACAGAGTGGCTCTTAAAGTAGTAATTCCTAGAGCTTCCTTCTGCAGATATATGATTACGCTGGTACCAAGTGCAAGAGACCTAGGAAGGGCACAATTGTAAAGTGAGTTCACTACCCGAGCCCCACTAGGGATGATACTACAAGGCTCAAGGAGCTAGATATTGCTGCTATCTCAGCTATAACTAATATCCCTTGAAACTTGCCCTGGCTGGATTCAGAGATACGATGGTAGGAAAAGAAAAAAGCTTTTAACATCAGACCAACGTGAGCTCAGATCTCCAATCTACCCATGGTACTGTCTATATGACCCCGAATAAATCAGTTTATCTCTTTTTCAGATTTATTTAAAATAAGATAGCTAATTGGAAAGTTAAACCAAGGCAAATTATGACTAGGAACTGACACACAAAAAGCACTTAACCCAGGACTATATGGGAGATCCTCGATTCTGGGCCGTAGCTTCTGAGGTGGAGGCACAGACCTACACTCCCATCCTTCCTGATATTGTCCCCTCGGATTTAATGACAGATTTACATAGTCCTTCAAGATATCATTTGCCTTGGGTTTCTCCATTAGTAATCAACTGAAATAATAACAATAAAATCCACTAAGTACTGGATCTTTTTTTTTAAATTTGTAGTTTCACTAGGCCTGTGCAGTAGGCATATATTCTTTCCCATGACTTGTAGATATAATCAAGAAACAAACAAAAAAGATACATTAAAGATACACTCCTGTTGCCAAGAAATCTCTCATGTTATGTATAAGAAACAGGATCTTAGAAAGGTAGGCATCTTCACCACCGCCTTTGCTGCTCTCTTCCTCATTCTTTTAAAACAATACTGCAACAAAAAGGACGTACAGCTGCCTCACTCTTCTCCAACATTACTCTTCACTTTCCCTTAGAAATGACTTACCTTTGCTTAAAACTACTTAGTAAAGGAATGAGTAGAAACAAATTAGTCATTCTGCAGACTATTAATTAAGCCACACAGAATCAGAGTCACACTGGATGTGCTTTAGGGAAAGCGAAACAATGGACTCAAGGCTGAAAAGAGAAGTTTCAGTACTTTTGCAACCTTGTTATTAGCATTCAGGCGGTGAGTCCTGGACATCATCCTTAAGGGCATAAGAAACCCTAAGGTAGGGAAAGGAAAAGTGCCTTACCAACCACATTACACTGAAGGGTGGTAGAAGACTGGTGTTGACTTCTGTTTCTGAGTTTGAGAAAAATGGATGCTAGTAAGAAAAGGTCATCTAAAGAATAGATTTAATTCAGTTACTTCTTTTCTCTAGGAAATTCTATGTAAATGAAGGCTGTTAAATCAGTAAATATATCACTTACTTTCTCTATCTATAGTAAAGCAAATAGGGCTTTTCAGGAGTAGAGGTTTTAGAAAGCATGTACAAGAAAAGGAAAGTGACTATTATCTTTTCTTTTTCTTTTCTTTTGTTTTCTTTTTTGCTGGTATTGGGGTTTGAACCCAGGGCCTGGGTGATGTCCCAAGGCTAATACTATACCAGTTGAACTTCAGCTCCATTTCTGGCTTTGTGGTGGTTCACTGTATTGAAGAGTCACCATTTGCAGATAACACTTTCCTCCCAAGGCTGGCTTTGAATTGTGATCCTTAGATCATCTCACCCTCCTGAGTAGCTAGGAGGGTGACACTGTCTTTTTGACACCGTCTCAAAAGAAAAAGAAAGGAAAATATACTTAAAGAGAACCCTCATCTCTGGATTTTAGCTTTTTCCATGTAGCTAAGGAACTGGTTATCTTCTAAAACTGAGTGCAACAACAGGATCCACAAGAATAACTAAAATAATACAGCAGTGGGTTGGGGATTTAGCTTAATGGAAAAACACTTGCTTGGCAAAGGCCCTGAGTTAGGTCCTCAGCCCTGCAAAAAAATAAAACAATAAAGTAACAACATAATGAAGCAACCCTTGTTAGGAGAAGAAACCCAAAACTTGCTCCTCAAAATTTGTCCTTGAGAAACTGAAAATAATTTCTGTTCATAACTACAATTTGTACTGAAAATATGACTCCCTTTATTAAAATACCTACATCAATAAACTCAATTATGTCTATCAAGAGACTCAATAGATTCATTAAAATATCCTTGAATAAATCCTAGCTACTCAGGAGGCAGAGATCTGAGGATCACAGTTAGAAGCTAGCCTGGGCAGGAAAGTCCTAAGACTCTTATCTCCAATTAAGCACCAGAAAACCAGAAGTGTCATTGTGACTCAAAGTGGTAGAGTAGTAGCCTTGAGTGGAAAAATCTCTGCAGCAGCAACTCAGGCCCCAAGTTGAAGCCCCACAACTGGGGAAAAAAATGTTCTAGAGTAAAATTTTGGTATTCAAATGTTAGTTTTTTATGGTCAGAAACAAAACTCAAAAACTTTCTTAATAGGAAGTGAAACTAGCAGCAGCTTCTTGGGTTGAGTATTAATTACAACTGGAAAGGAATCAATGCCTAGGACTCCCATTTGCGGTTCTTAATTTGTGATCATTAAGGGTAATAAGACACCAGAAGAGAATAGTAACTAGCAGTAGGCCCTCAGGATACCTTTCTTTTTTCTTAATCATGCCCAGTTCCTAGAAGAAATATCATTTTACCTAACTAGATTAGGAACAAAAAGGCAGGAATAATATCTGTCACTTTCTGTCTTCTCTTGGGTTGTCTGCACATCTACACAGCATGTGCTCAATTAGATGCATAAGGTTTTTTCCCCCAAGTGTCTCTTGTTTTCTGAAAATTTCCTTTGAATTGTTATTTCAAATCATGACTTAATTATATCAAAATTAAAATTCAGATAAGTACATGAAGCTTTAAAGAAATTGCTACAGAGCTATATTATATTATTTTATAATATTCTAATTGGTGTGCACTTACTTGATATTCATCATATTGAGAATCAAGCCCAACCCAATTATTGCAACTGTGTTATTTTTGGAAATATTTTCTGGTTAAGGGTGAAACATTTTAAAACAAGTGGCTACCTATTTTTTTAAGTTGTATTCTGTAAGTTCATTATAGTCTTCATTTACAATTAACTTTAATATAGAATAGGGCTATAATCAATAATTTCATCAGTATCAGCTTCCATTTCATTTCTATTGTTGTTTAATTAATGAGGATCAATTCATTTTACTAGAGCTTTTTCCCAGTTGCAAGAAGTTACTATTACTTTTGCATTTTCAAAAGTCTAAAATAACTCTCAAAACTTAAGACCCAGCCAGGAGCTGGTGGCTCACTCCAGTAATCCTAGCTACTCAGGAGACTGAAATCTGAGGATCGTGGTTCAAAGCCAGCCTGGCAGGAAAGTCCGTGAGACTCTTATCTTCCATAAACCAGGAGAAAACCGGAAGTGACACTGTGGCTCAAGTGGTAGAGCCCTCGCCTTGAGCTGAAGAGCACAGGGACAGTGCCCAAGCCCAGAGTTTAAGCCCCACAACTGACCAAAAAAAAAAAACAAAACTTATAAAACTTGAGCCCATACTTGTGTGTGCTTTACAAGATGAAATTTATTTTCTCCTTCATCTGGTATTTGAAATCTGCTAATTTATTTTGATAGGAAGAAAGAAAAACAGTAAAGTATATGCATTATTATGCAATGCCTGCACATTTTATCATTTCCATGAAAGTTTCAAATTTAGCCCTTAATAATTTATATGCAAGCAATTTTCTCCTATACTCAAATACACCAATGAAGCAATGAATCTTACTACTTGGCTATGAATGAGCCCTGAGCAATAGGAAAAAGAAAGGAAGAGCAATGTTGGGACCAGTATTGAGCTTCAGTTTACTTTATCAATAAGCAACGCCCTGGAAGTCGTATAGAAATGTGTACCCCAATCATCTATTTTCAGTTCCTATAACACCAATATCTACAATCATGATTTACAAAGACTTGACTGTAGTCCTGGTGCTGCTGGCTTACACTTGTAATTCTGGCTACTCAGGAGACTGAGGTCTGAGGATCACAGGTTTGAAGTCAACTGGCAAGGAAAATCCATGAGACTTTTGTCTTCAATCAAACACAGAAAAAGCCAGAAGAGGAGCTGTGGCTCAAGTGGTAGAGTGCTAGCCTTGAGCAAAAAGAGAAAAAGCTTAGGGACAGTGCCCAGACCCAGAGTTCAAGCCCTATAACTGGCAAAAAAAAAAAAAAAAAGAATGAAGGGAAGGAAGGAAGGAAGGAAGGAAGGAAGGAAGGAAGGAAGGAAGGAAGGAAGGAAGGAAGGAAGGAAGGAAACAAGCAAGCAAGCAAGCAAGCAAGAAAAGAAAGACAGACAGACAGACATAACTGGTTTTACATGCAATTCTACTCCTTGGAGGCTTTCTGGTCTGACTTTCTACTCCATGGAGGCTTTCTGGTCTGACTTCCGACAATCTCACAAATCAAAGGTAAATATTCCTATATTAAAGAGGAAGAAACAGAACGAGTGAAGTTCTTAGATGGGTTGAATCCCAACCTTGAATCTGCACAGAATGTTTACCTTCAGGGGTGTTCAGCTGTACTCTGAATACTAATGAACTTAGTGCCATCCTTTAAATTCCTACTAATACATATTTCTTCATGTAGTATTGATTTTTGTAGTCTTAGTCACAAATGCCCTGATTTGGAATTTTAGTGATGGCTCATCCAGTGTACTATTTGTTTTAGTTTCATTAACGAAAAGTCATATATTAGAAGCCAAGAAGAGGAAAAATAACATGACATCTGGAAGAAAACTCAATTCTTGCCAAGACTGCTCCAATCATTTTGAATCACTTTCTTAATGGTGGTTAAGCTTTCTTACTCACCCTGGACTAACTGCACGTGAATTCCCTGTCGTACTGGGATCTTCCATGGTCATGTTATATATAGCATAAAGGTAGTAACTATGGACACATAAACAACATTTTAAAATATTTCTACTTTATTTATAATTCTGTATATAGTCTTTGCATTTCAGAAATAGCAATTGCTTGGCAAGTGACAATACCAAAGAAGCTTTATGAAATCAAGTTTACTTTTTCTTTGTTTTTGGTCCGGTCGTGGGGCCTGAACTCTGGGCCTGGGCGCTGTCCCTCAGCTCTTCAGCTCAAGGCTAGCGCTCTACCACTTGAGCCACAATGCCACTTCCAGCTTTTTTTTTTCTTTCTTCTGCTTATGTGGTGCTGAGGAATCAAACCCAGGGCCTCATGTATGCAAGGCAAGCACTCTACCACAGAGCCAACTTCCCAGCCCAAAGTTTACTTTTTCTTATCTGTCAAAAAGGAGGAAAACTCAGCTACAAAGAGAAGAAAATTCATCAATACAGGGAAAGTTATTTGCTGAGATTTGGAGGGTTTACAAAGAGTGAGGGGATGTTTGCAGAGCTGAAGACCCAGAGGAAAAAGACCAGAGAAGGTATTCACTTAATGTATAACAGTGCCAAAAAAGCACAGAGAGGTCTAGTATACTCTTTAAAATTTACCTTTAGGCACGATTTTACAGGCAGACAGACATTTGGGTATGGCTGGCAACTTTGTCATGGGAACCTATATAGAGAGCTATTTTAAAGTGGTAATTAACCTTTCAGTGGGGAGTTCATGATAGCTAAGTGATGGCTTTGGAGTCCAAACAAATTTTGAAAGTATAATCGCTACTTAAAATATAAATATTATTATGGATATTCATATTCTTCCTGTCTTAAGACTCATTAGAAAACAGTCTCAGTTCCACAGTATAGGACATAGACAAACACTACATGAGGCATTAAAACTATATGCATTTTTATATCTAAAAGTAAAAATAATACTATGATGAAAATTCCATTAAAATGCAAAATCAGCCAATTGCTCTGAGACTGATAGATCAGTGAGGCTACCAAAGGGGAGGCATATCTTCCCTCTCCAATCACCAAGCTATGGTCATTTCTGTCTCTTATAGTCTCCTCTGTGAGCTGTGGCTGACTCTTTCCCACATGCTTCCTCCTACCCTTTAGACACTTGTATATCTTTCTCCTCCTTTATGTGTTTTTTTAAAATTTAATTTTATTGTCAAGGTGATGTACAGAGGGGTTACAGTTACATGTGTAAGGTAGTGTGTACATTTCTTGTCAGACGTTACCCCTTCCCTTGTTTTTCTCCCACTTTCTTCCCCCAACCCCCTCCCCAAAGTTGTATAGTTCATTTCCAACATATTCTCTGGTGAGTGGTTTTCTTTTGACTCTCCTGTATTCTTTCCCTCCGCAAAAAGCTTACATAGAACTAAAGTTTTGTTTGGTATTTTAATAATTGTTACACTTAGTAAATCAAGCATTATTATCAGGAGAAATTATATAACTTAAAATTGTTTAAGAATAATAACAATAGATGAAAACTGCATTCCATCAATATACAGCTTTGCCATTTATTTTGGGGTAATCTAAACAACAACAACAATGAAAATCTCTTCTACAGCTCCCACTGTCTGTAGAAAGACTAAACTTCAGGGTGTGTATAAAAGTAATCATGATTTCGATGTTTTCACACGTGTTAGAAAACACACATCTTTAAATCATAATAACTTATACTGGTAGCCTCTCATCCACAATGAGAATATTGACTGTGACTGTCACAAAGAGAAAGGCAGTTACAAACCATCAGCATCATACCTAACATCTAAAAAAAGAAATCAACCTTTAGAAAATAAAGAGAATCAATCTAACAAGCAGTATCTGCTTTCAAGAATTTCTGGTCCTAGAAGACAATTCTGGTATCAGAAAATATCCCTCAGAATACAGTTTTAAAATCATCCTAAACAATGAATAAGGAATTTGTATCTTCTATAATTGCTTACTACGATGAGACTAATTCAAACTATATGTGATCCACAGCCTGTTTCCATTAGAATAAACAAACTACTTCGTAAAAAGGCAATACTTTTTCAGACTAATAAGTCATAAGGTTTTTTGGAAAGTGTTCAAATTCCAACTTAGTATAGAATCTATAGTGTTAAAGAAATCTACAGGTGCTGCCTTTTTCTTATTTTGTTTAATTTTAATTTTTTGAAGATTCCACATTCTTTTCCTTTTGCTTCATTGATGTCTGGGTGAAAAGTTCCTGCTTCAGTTCTGATCTTCTGAGCTCGGTGTCTTCCTCAGTCTCTTAATGAGACTAAGTTCCAAACATGCTGTCATTCTTTTATATCAAATGCTGAGAATGGGCATGAAGTGAATTTTATCAGAATACACATATTCTCTATAGGCAGAAACAAAGGGAGGGAATATGGTATATGAGTTTTATTTGTCTTCTTTTTTGCATGTCTACTACATCAAACATTTTCAGATACCATTGTATATTCAATGCAATTCATTCAGCATATTCTTTGAGAATATACAATAAATGATGATTCTGGAAGTGATCAAATAAGTGATCAAAGTAAGCTTTACTTGTAAGCTCATAATTAATGATTTATCTCTACTGCAGAATAATAAGAATGTGTTCTAACTTTTCTTCCTCTCTAGATTTCTTCCACTGAAGTCAGGTTACCTATTAGATGCTCAAATGGTGACATATCAACAGTAGCTAACTGGTTTATCTTTAGCTAGGAATGAAACAGGGTATTTGGATTTTAATATTATATGAAAAGTCAGCCAGGATTACTAGTGCAAGCACTTAATGTAAAATTTGTTCTGTGAATGAATTCTGTGGATTGCTATCATAATTAGGGACTTTGAAATAGCCACTCCATTCGTTTTAAGAGATACTAACTACAATTTATAGCTTGGACCTTATGTATTCACACATAAACACATCCCATATAAACTTTTAGTTCCTTTTACAAGAAAATTTCCATTTCAAATTAAAGATTTTAAATCAAGGCTACAAGTGTTCCTCAAAGAATACTGTTTTCAGTCTATAAAAGAAATAAACAAGTTTAAGTTGCTACCAGTGGGAGGAACAACTGAGTTTAAAGCCCCAGTTCACAAATTACAATCTGCCTGTATTTAACATCATGACTTTTTTTCCCATAGGGACTAAAATATTTTCTACAGCCAATGTTCTCAAGTGAAAACAAACAGTATATAGACAAGCTGTAATTTATCAGTAATGTTTCCCCAGAACCATTTCACACAGGACTGCTGATAATCATGTCATAAGCAAAATCTCTCAATTAGAGAACACAGATCTATTGGTGGAACGTTATCAAATTAATAAATACAAGCAAATTGTCAAAGAGTGTACTTTAAGGTTGTTAGAATATTAATAAAGTAAACTTTGGGTAGTTTTGCCTATGAATAAAAGGTGAAATCTCAAAAAACTCACAAATCTTAAGAATATCTAACTTCTTGTTTCTGAAATGCTTAGGTAAAATCACTTTCTTTACAAAATAGTGATAGTAAATACATTCTCATTCAATCAGTTTTTTTTTTCACTATATCTTCTAGGAACAAATTCTTTAGAAGTTATTTTGGTCACTAATACCTGTAATCCTAGCTACTCAGGAGGAGAGATATGGAGGACTGCTGTTCAAAGCCGTAATGGGCAGAGAAGTATGTGAGAGGCTATCTTCAGTTCATCAAAACATGCCAAGTTATAAATATGACTCTAGTGCTAGAGTGCCAGTCCAAGTAAGAGTTCAAGGCCTCAAGTGCAAGCCCCAGGGCTGGCTCAGAAAAAAAGGTTTATTTTTGGTCTTGTTGCTGTCTTTTTTTTCTTACTTTAAATTTTTCAATTAAAATGCTTAGATATATTAATTGAAGGCAAATATACATACAAATTTCATATTTTAAAGTTATGAAGTATAAATACATTCATAATTTTACTTTATTTTTTCTAGTTAGGCTCATTTCAATAATAAGGAAAACACTCATCGAAGTACAATCCTAATAAACCACACTCTCCCTTAGTCCCCTTTAAAGCTATTAAGGGGCAGCTACAGAGAAAACTGGAAGCAACTGACCAACATTCCAGTGAAGCATGGCATTCAAACAAAGTCCACAGCTTGTCCCTTTGCTCAAAAGGAGAAACAGAAGGTGTTGACCCAAAGAAGACTGAGGTCAACAGACAGGAATGTGAACAGCATCCTCTGAATATGCCCACCATTCCCTCGCTTCTTCAGAACATAAATATACACAGAAGAAATTGAAGTAGTAAATATGCTTTGGTGTAGTTTCATGAGCAGCAGGGCTGGCAGAAGAGACAAGGCCTACTCATGAACTCCTTGGTGCTCAGTTGCATTCAGAGTTGGTTAGGCTATGACCTCTGTCACTTACATGTAAAAATTATATCTAAGGTCACTAAACCCAAAGGTAAAGAGTAAGCAAAGTGGTGGAAAAGTAATCATGCAGTTTTAGGCTTCTTTAGTGATTCTGTCATAATCTATTGAACAGGGATTCCCAAGAAGCAGAAATAACCCCGGGAGACTATGCAAGTATTAGGAAGAAATTACACAAAGGGTTTGGGACACCAGTATTTTAAAGGAGGTGGGGATTATTATTTCAAAAATAATTCGCTCAAAAATGCACAATTAAATTTATGTGCTTAAAATGTATGTTCCTTTATAGAAGGTAAATGGGGACTTACATCTCTAGAAAATTACGCTCCTTACACATATGACAATATACCCAGGAGAAGAATCATTCATTTCACCTTGTTCTCTTTCTAGTATTAAAGGAACCAAATGGAAACCACAATAGCTTAAGAGGAAGAAGTGTGAATAATTACATAATTCTATTGCTTTTGGGGTCTTTTACCACAATTTCCATTTTGGCCTATTCCTCAAATACATATTTAATAAACTGTCTTATATGCATTTTGGAAAGGCACAAATGTAAGATGAACAAGTAAATTATTTGAACAATGCTGTATTGGAATTAACCTGCAGTTAATCCTTTAATGAAGTATTTTTGAGTAAGCATATAGATTTGTCCATTTTTCAACTTCTAAAATTTACCAAAATGGTTCCAACAAATGGTCTGGGTAAGTCAGAATTCACTTTCTTCCTTCTTATGACTCTTAACTATATCATCATTTTATAAAGTAAGAAATAATGAATACATCATACAACAGTAGATGTGTATTTAAACACAATTCATAAATGTCATAAAGACTAAAATATATTTGAGAGCAGCCTTAGGTTTGTTGTACTTTATAGGAAAAAAGAGCCCACAAAGGAATCAATCATTTGAGCACCAAGGTAATGCCACAACACAGACAGTACTGTATGTTGTCCAGAGGATAACGTCACTAGCACGTGTTGATAAAGGAGACAGTCTGTCAGAAGCACAGGGGATTCTTGGAAGTTTTCATTTCCCAGCATACCAATAGCCAAAGCTAATTGGGAAATGTCAGTGTGCTATTCTTAAAATATTTAGGAGTACTCTCTCTGCAATGAAGACATCCCTAATCTGTATGGACAATTTCCTTTTAAATAAATTAACATTTATTTTAAATAGGCTTTAAAATTTACCTCTGGTAAATTTATATAATGAAATCGGTTAAGCTATACAAATAATTATACCCAGATTAACCATTTTAACCAATAGTGTTTTCTTATAAATTGGCTCAGCCTTTCAGATTCTTATCTTTTTGAGAAACAAGGGAGAGAATGGAACTGTGATTAGACTAGAGTACTATAAGCAAATGCTGAGGATTAAACAACACCTAGTCTAAGATGTCACTGAGACTCAGAGCTGGTTGTTTTACCTTTTCAACTTAAGCCTTTAAGACAAAAAAAAAAGGTGCCATACTAAAGCACAACTATGTTTATGGCAGTCTTATTCACCATAGCTAAGATATGGAACCAACCCAGATGCCCCTCTGGTAGATGAATGGATCAAGACAATGTGGTGGTGGAGGAGGTGGTGGTGGTGGTGGTGGTGTGGTGGTGTGAGTGTGTGTGTGTGTGTGTGTGTATGTATGACTTCTATGCTTCCATCAGAAAGAATGAGACCACCCCATTTGTTAGGAAATGGAAAGACTTAGAAAAAATTATATTAAGTAAGCCAGACCCAAAGAAACATAGGTCCCATGGTTTCCCTTATTTGCAATAACTAGTATATGTCTAGGATAATCTTACTAGATGAGCAGAAAAGGTCAAAAGCTATGTACATATGAGAATATAAGATGATGCTAAGCAAAATGAACCCTAAGATAGGGACACAAGAGGTTTTATCTTTCTTGCTGTTTTTAATGTACTGATTTTTTTTTTGTTTCTTTTGCATGTTCTTTCCCCATGGTAAAACCCTTGTTTTCACTGTATTTTATTCCAGTGCTCTGCATCTTGTATATACACTTTTCTAATTTGGGGAGGGGAAGGGAAATAACAAAATGCCAACGCAAGGATACAGGTTGACCCATTTTAACAATGAGATGTACAAGACACTATGTTGAAAATGAACTTTACAGCTTCAGGGAGGGGGAGGGAGGAGCTGGAGAGGTGGGGAGGGAAGAGATGATAGGGGAAAAACAAAGGAGGGGTTAACAATGCTAGATAGGAAAGGAAATCATTACCTTACTGATGTAACAACTGTAACCCCTCTGTATAGCATCTTCACAATAAAAATATAATTATAATTAAAAAAAGAAAAAAAGATGCATTAAATGAGGCATTTCCAAAGTATCCTAATGACATCAAATTCTAAAGTTCAATAGTCCAAGGAGAGCTGTCATGAAAACGTTTCTCAAACTTGAGAAACTTCCTATTTTAGGGGAGTTAATCATACGAAGGAGGTAAGAATTTAGAACCTAGGACCTTCAGCCTAGGCTTAAATCCTAACTTCATCATTTAGAAACAGCATACTCTTGTTTAAGATACTTCATCTGTTTACCACTCATGTCCTAAGGTAAACTATAGGATGATGGCAGTATGCTCCACGGAGACTTGCTGGAAAGACTACAGTGAATAATACACACAAAGTACTTATAACATAGCTAAACCCAGCATTAGGGATCACAATTTTACTATTTTACACTTTTACTATTACTTACTAAGTTAATTGAGACCTAAACAAGGAATAGACAGATTACAAACATGAGACTCAAAATTTACAGTTATATTATTAATTCCTTGACATATTATTATAACATTCCTAGACTTCAAAATGTTGGAAAATGATTTTCTAAATCATACAGAGTACAAATTTTGATTTTCCTTTCATATTATAAAAGACAAATTCAAAATGTGTGCTTATCCCTATTTCTAGACACAATCAGGAAACGCTGATATTTGAGAAACTCCGTGTTTGCATGATGTTAACATTTGATGATAAATTTGACATAAGCAATGCAAGGGAAATCACTAGGACTACATCAATAATTGGGCTCCTTATGGCTTTAGAGATAATTTGTCTGGACTTAACTGTGGCAATAAGTAGAAGACAATGTTACTCTATTAAGGATGATATATGCTATCTTCATGTGTTCCCTCAGGTAGTTCAGTCATGTTTATTTGGGAAAGACTTTGAGGCATCTTAGGGATATCCAAAATGACATAATTTCATGGAATATGTTAGTAGGTTTAAATTCTAAAGGGATTTCCTGACTGTGTTAAAATATATCTATTTTTCCCCTCTGTCTGCAGAAGGCATAGCACTAGTTTTGTAAACCGATGTGCAGCATCTGCAGGACTGGGGTACAAATTACACTTCGTACTTTAAAAGGCAATTATTTTCTCTCTTGGTGGCTGTTCATCAGCCACCAAACGAAACTGTACCTGAACTATGTATAGAACACATAGCACATGTGTAGGTGTTCCCTCCAACTACCAAGAGAACACTTAGGCGGACAATTTTGAAGAGAAGATTTTAAGAAACTTAAAAGATATTATTGTAAATATAAAAGTCATTTTCTTTTCCATAAAAACAAAAAAAGAGCATAATATAAAATTAACATTTGGGAGGAAAAATATATCTGATCTCTAGTAGAGTAATAAACTAAACATCTCAAAAAAATTGTAGGGAAGGTTCCAAAAGTATGGGCTAAGGCTTCCTTCCTCTCCCTAATCACAACTACACATAAAACCTTCCTGCAGAAGCCCAAGCCTGGGAAAAAAATTCCTCTAACATTTACATCTATAATGGTGTTTCTTCTGGAATGAAGAGGAAATATAGGGAAACGAATGTTTTGACAGCCTTTGTGATGTTCAGTAAGGTAGAAGCATGTTTGCAAACTTCAACCCTGACTGACTTGCTGTGGCACCTACTCTGACAGGTGACATTAAACAAATGTCTCAAAAAGCAGGTTCCTCTGATATGTGTGCTTGGATGTGAGGAAGAGGGGGAGGACAAGCTTCATGTGCTGTCATGGGAAATTAATAGTCTACCTTAAGGAGTTTACAGACTATCATCTTAAATCAAACACAGGCAGCCTGCCAGCAAACATAACTCCCTAAGACAGCAGGAAAAGTGGCTGGCTCCTCTGCTTTATCTTCCTCTTCCCAGTGACCTAAATAAGAACTGGACCTTAAAGAAGTTCATCTCAAGGCTCATCTAGAAAAGTGTATTTATGGTTGGTCTATTTGGAAATCAAAAGCAATCCCAAAAGGAGAACTGGAGCTGGGCACCTGTGGCTCACACCTGTAATCCTAGCTACTTAGGAGGCTGAGGTCAAAGGATCATGGTTCAAAGCCAGCCAGGGCTTCCAGAAAAGTGGTAGGGGCTATGTGGCTCAAGTGGCAGAGCACTATCCAAGAGACAGAGATGAGACAGAGACAGAGACAGAAATAGAGAGAGAGAGAGAGAGAGAGGGAGAAGGAGAGGGAGAGGGAGAGGGGGGAAGGAGGAGGAGGAGGAGGTGGTGGCAGTGGCAGTGGCAGGGAACAGGGTGCTGTGACCACTTGGCTGAAAGATCTACTCTCCGTCTTCCTCGCCTCAACTCCACCTTCCAAGCAAAACTTCATATATTTGAACATAATCCAAATATTGTTCTTATCTACATACTTCTACCTCCTGAAATATCACTAACAATTACAGATGTAACTTACATTCCCTCTGGATAGGGAAGTTACTTTCTTGTTCTAATATTGTCACTGGGAGTGGAAACAGTCCTTTCAAAATAAGAACTGTGTTTTGACTTCAACCATCTCAAGGCAATGTGTCAAATACTATAATAAAAATGTGCCCCCCCCAAATAAATAAATACAATGTGCTAAATCAGAACAATCTTTTTATTTTTTCTTTTTTATTTATTTATTTTTTCAGGTAAGGGGTAGGTTTATTCAGTGGACCTGCTGGGACCAGGCCAGGTTGGCACTCCACACGGCTGGGAAAGGCCTGGGAAAGAGAGAGAGCTGGGAAAGGGAGAGAGCTGGGAAAGAGAGAAAAGAGCTAGAAATGAGCTAGAAAAGAGAAGAGAGAGCTGGGAAAGAGAGGTGGGAGAGAAAGAGCTAGGAAAGAGAAGAGAGCTGGGAAAGAGAAGGAAAGAGCTGAGAAAAAGCTAGAAAAGAGCAGAGAGAGCAGAGAGAGGGCATCTGACAACAATCTTTTTAAAAGACACATCTTATCAGGGAAGGTAAGAGTCAGCTCAGAAAGTAGGAAGCCATGACATTGCATAAGCTGACTACTGAAAGATAACATGTCTTTCAGGGAGTGAAGGAGGGCAGAAGGTTGGTATGGGTGGCTAGATTTTTTGGCAGAAAGAAGTAAATGTGGAGATCAGATGACAGGTACAGAGAAAGGGAGGGCTCAAGAGCCTAGAGTGTACAAGGTGAGCATGAGAGCCTTCACATGGATAAGGCCAGGCCTTTTGCTCTGCAAGGAGGAATTCAGCTTCATGGACACAGGAGGAGGGGACTAGAAGGACCAAATGCTCTGACAGAGCTGAAGGAGCCAGAGTGAATGAGTTCAGGTTCACCATAATGAAAACTAGTCAGGAGTCGACAGATGAAAGCAATGCCAAGAGCCATGGGAAAGAGGGGGTGGTTGGAGACCTGTAAGAGGTAGGATCAAAATCAATTAGTGACAAAGCATACATGGGAGATTTGGGGTGAGTGTGCGCCACGCAGGCACTAAGATGTGTTTGTTCTGGGGCCCAGCTGGATGGAGGGAAAGTGAATTCATGACAGAGATGGAACTGACTCCAAAAAACGAAAAGAGCACAGAAAGAAATGTCTCTACAATTAGTACCTTCATCAACGTAGAGAGGAAAAATGGAGTAAGTCAGTGTTGATGAAAGGATGCATTTCTTTGTCACAGACTTCCTTTTATTCTCAAATTACTACAGAAGCTTAATAAAAAATTCAGCTCTAAAAAGGCCTGGACAGTGTGTGACACCCAGGAAGCTTTCCATGAATATTCGTAGAGAAGAAAGGAATAAGTAAATGAAGAGTAAAATAATATAAAATATAACAAAATTAAAGAATTTTCTCTAAAATCAGTCTATTTAAAGTATACTCAACTCCTACTGAATTCCAGAGCTGCCCCTGAAAATCAACATGTCAATCAAAAGCAAGTAAAAAGAAAATATAATGAGTAGAAGCTAGTGCAGCAGAGGGACCTCCAACTTTCCCAGGAATATGATGGTTCCTTTTGATTCTTTAGTGAAAGCTTCATTTCAATTTTCTTAAGAGCTTCAAAATAAGAAAGAAGTATAGATTCACTTAGATGCATTTCTGAGCATTGATGCACCTCTTTCAAACCTGTGCAGCACTTCTAATTTCACTCTAAAGAATAGATTCAAGGACTGCTTTTCTAAGAATTTTCTTTGCTATTCTTATTCCAACTTTTACATTTTGACATTTTCCACCAATTTTTTTTTCACAGAGTTACAAAAAGAAAAAAAATGAATAAACACATGCAAACAAGATGCTGGGGCTTCATTTTTGCGAGCACGCTGATCATACAGGATGCAGGGAGGACGTTTCAGTGGCTGGCAACACATGGTAGCTGGCAGGGGTCTTTTGGGCCACCAGGAGGTGATTGTGTGGCACATGCGTACCAAATACACTGCATTCCGGCAAACCCAGTAGCCAATGTGAATACAATAAACTGTATCAGAAGAACATGAAGAGGACCTGCAAGATTCTAAAGTCATACTGAAAGGATATTCAGTATCATCAAGTTCATCTTGTACTTTTAAAACTGCCCCATTACTTAGAAATGATTCATTCGTTTATCTCTTCAAAATGTTTTACTGCCTGCCTAGCATGGTCTACACCATGTGATTTATTATATATTATACATATTAATTATAATTATTTTAACAATATATAACCATATAATATATATTAATATGTCAAAATATTAATACTTGCTTAGGAACATGGTTCTTAATTCTGAAATATCATTTTTTTGTTTTCGCATTGAAATTTCATTGCTTTCATTAAACAGTAATGTTACTTGTCAATTATTTTTCATTGATCCATAAATCCCAACATCTAGGAAATAAAAACACTAATTAACTTTAGATTTTTTGTCTCAGGCTGTAGGAACCTTATTTCTGAATCCCCTGGCAACTGATTTGTTAAATGCTGTCCCAATTCTCAAAGATCTCTTACTAGCCTGACCAAATTCTTGGTCACAAATGATAGGAAAATCAAAACAGTTCTAGAATTGACATGTTGAAGAAGTTTAAATAGTATGCAGTTGTGAGGACCATAAAATCCTATCAGTTCTCATTTACTCCAAAGGAATGATCTATGGAGGGTTTATATGAAGTAAAATTCAGGAGTGTACTCATACTAGTGTTAACAAACCTACTACTGCTAAGACCATCAGACCTTCAGTAATGTTGATGACTAAAACAAATATCATTTTGCACAAAAGATGGGACATGAGAGAGGACACAACAGAGGGCAGTCAGGGCCTCAAATTTGCTAAGAAGCACTCTACCAGGTGAGCCATGCCTGAGTCTTTCAGGATAATCAGATAGGATTTCCTGCCAGCTGGCCTTAGATTTTGATGATCCTAATCATACCATCCACGTAACTGGAATTACTGCATCCATTTCATGTAGAAAAATGATAGGCAGGAACAACTCAGAATTTCAAAGTTACAAACCAATCAGAACAACTTATCAAAAAATAAAATTAAGGCCCTTAAAAATTATATCTTTTATGGTTTCTCCACCCCTATCACCTAACTTGAATGAAAGAACTTTCTATTCTCACATATACTACTAAATAATAAAGTCTCATGACAAACGTTGTGTAGTTTGGAGTTGGTTTCTTTTTGGTACTGGTTTGTCTGGCTTGAACTACAGGAGGGAAAATAAGATTTCTTGACTCGGTTGTAGACAATTCTTGACCTGTGTGATACATCACTATGGTGTGTGTTCATTGTAGGTGTGGTCTACATGAGAGATGCTGGCCCTTTAAGAAGTGGACTGCTAACATAAAACACCTAGGCATTTCCCATAGGACTCCAGTTAGTTTCTTTTGTAAAAGAGCAAGGCTAGACTTCCCTGCTTTCTGCCTTCCTGTCTTGCTTCTTCCATTTGCCCCCACCGTTGTCCAGAGCTGTTCATCAGAGCCAAGCTGATGCTGTCATTATGCCCAAAATTGGCAGTTAAATGAAAGTCTTTCCTTTCTATATTATCAAGCTTCAAGTACTTTTTTACAGCAATGGAAAACACATTAATATACACAATAAGAAATAGTAAACAGGGTTAATGAGCAAATATTCAAGTGACAAATAAAATTGAAAATGTAAAAATTAAAAATGGTAATAGAAGGAGAGCTTAATATTACACAGAAGGCCTAGTAACAAAATCTGCAAAGCAGAGTGGCAGCAAGGAAGAGAATGGCAAAATAAATTTTCTGAATTATATGGGGAATTAATATATAGGTGCTATCCCCCAAATTGTAAGTTATTAAAGAAAGAACTTGAGTTTTGTCTCTAGGTATGCCAAATTACACTATCAATTTAGATTTCAAAATCACATGTAAATGGTCCTGTAGCTGGAAATAAACATATTTCAAAAATGCTGAATAAGCATATTTTGGCTATTGCAGTCCAAAAGACAAAACATGTCCAGAATACCCAAGTAATTGGAATTACTGTATCTGTTTTATGTGGGAAAACAAAAAGCACCAACCAAGTAAGTATTTTTGTGGCATAAATATTCTTTTTTTTTTAAATTGTGAAAATACCCTACAGAGAGATTACAATTACATGAGCAAGGTAATGAGTACATTTCTTATCAAACATTGTTGCCTCCTCCTTTGTTTCCCCTTCCCATCCCTTCCCATCTCACCCCTCCCTCCCCCTCTCCTGGCTAAAGTTGTAAAGTTCATTTTTCAACATAATGACTTGTACATCTCATTGTTGCAATGGGTCCGCCTGTATCCCTATTTAAATGATTTGTTTTTGCCCTTCCCCTCCACAAATTATACCAACATCAAATACAATGAAAGCAGGGGTTATACCATGGGGGAGGGACATACAAAACAACAAAGAAATCATCTTATAAATATGTTAGAAACAATCGCATGAAAAGACCATACTAAAGCTACCAGCACAACTATGTTTATTGCAGCATTATTTATCATAGCTAGATCTGGAACCAACCCAGATGCCCCTCAGTAGATGAATGGATCAAGAAAATGTGGTATATATACACATTGGAATTCTATGCCTCCATCAGAAAGAATGGCATTGCCCATTTGTTAGGAAATGGAAAGTCTTGGAAAAATTATATTAAGTGAAGTAAAGAAAAATAGGTCCCATGGTTTCCCTCATTTGCAATAACTAATATATGTTTGAGACAAGCAGAAAAGGTCAGATAAGTTGATGTTAGGCTTAAATATTCTCTTATACTGTTTTTTATATATAAGCTTCCTATGGTAATTTATAATAATACAATGGATCAAGTTAAAAATTAGTAAAGAAAACCAGCACTTAAAATACTGATTTAATCTAGCTCCCACTGTCAAGATTACTTTGATTTAATTTTAGGTATGATTTTGGTCTCTCTTTTGTTTTAAGCTTTTCTAATAAAGAAGAAAGACAGCTTTCTTGTTATCTTAACAGTCATCAGAAGAGTTATCACTATATGTACCAGTTACTAACATGGGAGAAAAATTTAAAAAAAGTAAAAACCATGAGCAAGGAAGGAAGGGGAGGGAGGGAAAAAAATAAGGAGGGAGGAAAAATTGAGTGGGAGAGACAGGAGAGAGAAAAGTGAGGGTACAATATGGTAGGGAGGAGCAGAGTTCCTTTTAGTAACTGTTCCAAAAATAGGTACAACATGATTTATTACCTCTAACTTCTATGTAGGAGAGGAAGTTAAAATGATATTAAAAGCTAACTGTAACTCCTTAACTCTACTAATGATTATCACTAGGATTAACTTGAAGAATAAAAAAGTAACCCAGATAGACACCAGTAGTTCATACCTGTAATCATATCTACTCAGGAGGATGAGATCTGAAGATGATTTGAAGGCAACCCAGAAGGGAAAATTCATTAACTATCACCCCCGGACCAAAAGAAGGAAGGAAGGAAGGAAGGAAGGAAGGAAGGAAGGAAGGAAGGAAGGAAGGAAGGAAGGAAGGAAGGAAGGAAGGAAGGAAGGAAGGAAGGAAGGAAGGAAGGAAGGAAGGAAGGAAGGAAGGAAGGAAGGAAGGAAGGAAGGGAGGGAGGGAGGGAGGGAGGGAGGGAGGGAGGGGGAGGGAGGGAAAGAGAAAGAGAGAAAAAGAAAGGAAGGAAAGGAAGGAAGGAAGGAAGAAAAGAGAGGGAGGGAGGGAAAGAGAGAGAGAGAAAGAAAGAAAGAGAGAGAGAGAGAGAGAGAAACAAGCAAGCTAGAAAACAATCTTTTGCTCAAGTGGGAGAATGCTATCCTTGAGAACAAAACAAAACCCTCAGAGACAGCACCCAGGATCTGAGGAGTTCAAGCCCCAGAACTGGCATGTAAGTGTGTGTGTGCACGTACATGTGCTTGCATGCACGTGTGCATGCCACACACATGTGCACACATACATACATGTACACTATAACATAACAACCCAAGCCAGTAAGGACTGGAAGAATTACACCTATCCAGAATTTTGCAATGACATGACATACCGTATTAGAGAGGCATATGTATAGTCAAAAATTTAAAGAATATAGACCTAACAGTTCAGCCTTTTGCTAACTATAATTTGAATCTAGCTCCTTGCTAATCGTCTCAGGAAGAATACTGTATCCCAAGCAAAAGGTTGCCATTTCTGTTGCCTTGTTCATCAGAAGATTCTTACAATTTAGCATCAAATCTCATAATATACAGCCACATCTTTTGGACATTGAAAATGTTCTCATTCAGACTTATGAAGCAATGAAGAACAAGACTGCATTTTCTCTTTTTAGTGATAAATGCTTAGGTATTTGAAAATAGAAATTCTTCTGGTCTTCACTAATGCTTCCACTTTTTCTTACCATGTTTTATAAACTTTTCTGCTAACTTGATTGTAATGTCTTAATACCTTCTGACGTTGATAAAATGCACATATATAATTGGGTTGGAGTCTTGAGTTGTTCTCCACTTCAGTCACATGTTAGCTGCAATCAATATTCAGTCATACCTCATGATACAAAATTTTAAAACATGAAAATACAAAAAGACTGAGTGAAAAATTTAATTTCCAAAAGAACTGCAAGATATGAAAACAAGAGTTGTTTTTTTTAAAGCATACTGTGTGAAGTTATTCCTTTTTGCTTTCATATTTTTCCCTTTGGTTTTTCCTCTGGGGTCACTGTTTTTGATTTTGGTACCCTGTGTCTTATATTTACATTTATCTGATATGGGGAAGACAAGAAGAATCACAAAATGGTGAGACATAGGAGAAAGAGTGAAGCAATGCAAAACAGTGATACTCACAAGATACTATGTTGGAAATGACCTTTACAACTTGGGGAGGAGGGGAATGGGTGGGGGGCGAAGTGTAGGGGGCAAGGGAAAGTGAGAGAAAACAAGGGAGGGGGTAATACTGTTTGAAAAGAAATGTACTCATTACATTTGTAACCCCTCTGTACATCACCTGGACAATAAAATATAATTTTAAAAAAGATTAAAAGTAGTTAACATTTACAATGTGAATTTAAAGGCATTTACAGATATGTGGAGATTAGACTCTGAATGTAGCAACTCTCAATGCTCCACAGACCTTGTAGGTCAGATAATCTGGAAACAGCAATATTTTTCATAATTCTAAGGACAGAAATAAAACCATTGTGTTTCATAAAAATGCAACACAGTGGCCACATTTCCTCTCATGCATGAATAATGTATGATCCACAATGTTATTTGCTAGACAGTCTAATCACCAACATCTTTCAAAATGTCTATATAAGTTTTAGCTCATTAAGGACAAACATGTATCTGTATAAAAATATCACATACCTGTGAAAAGTCAGTATAATATTCTGCCAAATATGAATGCACACATCAAACTGACATAGGTGAGATGACTTTTTTACATTTTTCAAAGTAAAAAGTGTTAGGAAAAGAAAAATAGAAGAATTATTTCAACTTCTGGCATTTATGCTTATTCTAAATATTCACATAAAATCTTCCTTTTAAAGCAACACCCCAAACACATCAATGTGTCTAAATAAAAGCAAGGAAAAAAGAGTAAAGTCCACATAAGACCAAATAAGGGAGACTTTAAAACAAGACATCTTTTAGATGTATTTTAGCATCTTAGAAGAAGGTCATGATTCATAGAAGATAAAACAAATTAGTTTAATTAAACAAAACCTTTTTAGTGCATTAATAGAAGGAAAAGATAAAAGGAAAAGGATCATAGATTCTAATAAATAATTGCTAAAGACAAAATACAAATATATTATACAGAGTAGTACTATGGGATCACAGCTGTTTTAAAAACTGTAAAATCATATTATTAATTCTACACCTCAGCTACGATAAATGACTCTTAGTTATTTACAAAAGAAAGAAAAACATTTTAAAAGAAAGTAGCCCAGAGTAGTAATATCTAGGGGTAGAAGTGTGGCCCAAAAACTTGACAATCAAAACATAATGTTGGTTTAGAATATTCACATTCATCTATCATTTCCATTACTTCAGTCAATGAAATCTGAGAATAATAAATGGAGAATTCCAGAAATGAGTCGTGCATATATTTTATATTTTGTTATATTTATTCTATTTTATCAATCATTTATTGTTTCCAATTTATGATGTTTTTGGTAGTGCAGGAGATTGAACCCAGGATTGAATGTGCTAGACTGTGCTCAATTTATAAATTAAACTTTGTCATATATATGCATGTATAGGAAAAATTAATATATACATATATCTTCATGTATGCATATACGTAGATATATGTATAATTTATGGTGAGAATTATCTGCTTTTAAGCACCCACTTTAAGTCTTGGAATGTGTCCTCAGCTACTAAGGGATTAAGCTACATACACAGTGTGTTTTAGGTTTGAATTGAAAGATTTCAATGCAGTATTGAAGACAATTTTTTCTTTGTATTTTACTTAGATAACAAGCAAAATACTTACTAAGTGCTCCAAAAACTAATTTTTTAAGAACTAAAAATAGTAGGATTTCTTATTGGAAATAGGGGTTCCAGTGTACAAATGCAGTAAGAAGTCTTATAAAAGCATTTATCTTGGAAGCCAATATTATAGCCTATATATCTTCAGAACATCTCGATGTAAGCATTTGATTTTTAAAAGAAAAGTAAAAGTAAAACAAATTCTCACTCCTCACAGTCAAAGACCAGCAAATCCCACAAAGACCAGGTACAAAGTAATTTCAAATTTCTTGAAATGACTACATGCTATACTAAATGCAATAAATATTATTACTCTATAAAACATCTTGATACTGTTAGTAAAATGTATTTCATTTCCAAGAGAATATTTAAAATTACATCTTGATTATTATTTAGCATAGTGGAATCATTTAAAAGTAGTAACTTTTGAAGATACCTAAATGTTTATCAGATCAACACAAAAAAGGGAATGATGTCACCAAGATTACATCATTGAACATCTCCTCCAGTCTCCAAATTGAAGGTCCATAAAATAAATTACATTCATTATAATGGACACATTTCTCTTGAAAGTTTCCATAGAATGCCAAGCAACAGCAAACAAGGCATTACATGAAGAAAGCATTAGTCATAATATTGTGAAAGTCTTAGAATCAACCTGTACATGGCTAGAAACATAATTGCTTTAGTATGTTTCTGTTTATTTAGATGCACTGGGGGTGGGAAAATTGACTGGTGGTTTATTGTTTTCATTGGTTTATTATTTTCATTGAGGTTTTTTCCCTATTCTTTTTCTTCTAAGCTTTTTATTGTTATGTTTAAGTAGGTGTCATTTAAGAAAGAGTTCATAAATATAATATATACAATGAAGGCTAAGATGAAAGCAGGAAGGATGATACAATACTCCATTTTTATCAGAGATGAGATTAAGCAGAAAGGAAACATGAGGAAGATATTTAATAAACAAGTTAATGGGCAGTCAGTACATTGGGCTCCATCCAATGAAGACTTCCTGGTGATGAGGCTGCCTTAGCCATAAGCGCAGCACAGAAATAACTTTGCAAGATGACCAAAGTTGAGAGCCGTCTACAATAATTTTATGAAAGGACAGCACAAATGACCACCGGGAACATACAAAACAATGTAATGGGAATCTGATCTCTAGTGTTCTCAGGAGGGTAGTTCAAGGTTTTAAATATAGAAAACTCTTTAGATTGCAAAGAATGCAGTGTCAGCTGAATGAAAATTAGGAAAAGAGCTCTTTTAATAAATAAAGTATACAAAGCTATACCTAAAGGTTCAGGAGGAAAGAATACCAATGATACTAGATGTAGGGGAAAAGAAGCAAAACATAAGAAATGTTTCCTTCTGGTAAATATGTAGTTCAACCTACTAAGATATACAACAAGAAAGCAATAGTCTATGCTTAAGTAGAAATGATATAAGTCAATTTCTGATAATTTTCTCTTAAAACTTTTTCAGTACATTGTAGGTTATAAATAAAAATAAGTGACATAAGCAATTAAGAAAAATAGCTAGAAAATTTGGATGGGAAATAACATAAGTCATTTGTGGGTGGCTAATGAGCAATAAGATGTGTGTTTTTCATCTAGTTTGGGGAGAAGTTCTCTCACAGGAGTAAGAATTGTCAGGACTCATGCTTTCCTGTCCTTTTTTAGAGTTGGTCAGTTTTGCCACCTATACAGCCCAAGTAAGTGCCCAATGAGGACCCTGGAGACAAGGAGTCCAACAAATAACTGGTGAGTAAAACTAAGTGAAAGAGCCTACTCTTGAATGAAGATATCCTGCTGTTTTAATTTTAGATTTCTAATCTACTTTCTTCCTCGTCTTTTCATTCAGCTTCTCTCACTGTTAGATCGTCTATGAAGTAAACAAGTAGAAGACAAATCACATTCACATCAAGCTGGCACTGGACAAAAACAATGAATGCTTCAAGCATAACATGCTTCGCAAGCATGAGGCCCTGCGTTCAAACTCCAGCACCAAAAAAGAGAAAAAAGAAAAAAAAAACTGTCAGGATTCAACACAGGCATCATATTCCTACTATTTCCATTCAAAGACACACATAGAACGAAGGATGATAAATTGTAGCATGTTACAAACTTTCTCCAGGGCTCATCAAATAATAATTAAAATTCTGAATGAAAACAGAAGCCAAATACTTAAGATGCGTGGTAGTACTACCAAGACTTACAATAACTCTCTAGCAAAACAGAATAAATATCACATTAAAACCTTCCGCTGTTGAGAACTCTAGAACAGCAGTATGTACGCATCACAATAAACCTTCTGTACAATTACAAAAGAACTATAATGTATTAAACTTTACCGTTCTTCTATAAGCAATACAATATGGGTCCTGAGTAAGTGCTAATACATATTTTTTTCTTTTTGTTTCACATTAAAAAAATTAAAGGAAAATCTCATGAGAAAATGGGTATTGAGTATACTTCTAAGAAGCTTTCATAGGGTCTCTCCCATAGTTGAAACAAACACAGGCATAAGGTTAGCATAATCAAGCAGTAAATTATGACATTAAATCTAGGTGAGTAGTTACCCATAATGATTAACGTATTTTTCTACTTTCTTAACAATAACACTAAGTAGAAATCAATTAAAAGAGGATAAAAGAGTGAATACTAAACTAATTACCAAAGTCATTTAATTCAAAGATTATATTAAGGCCAGGAGCCACTGCCTTACGCCTGTAATCCTAGGTACTCAGGAGGCTGAGATCTGAGGATCATAGTATGAGACCAGAACAGGCAGGAAACTCCATGAGAGTCTTATTGTGAATAAACTACTCAAAAAAGCTGGGACTGGCGATGTGGTTCAAGTGGTAGAGTGCTCTCCTTGAGCAAAAAAAGCTCAGGGACAGCCTCGAGGCCCAGAATTCAAACCCCAGAACTGGTGCGCTCCTCCCCCCCCTCTCGCTTGCACTCTCTCTCTCTCTCTCTCTCTATATATATATATGTATATATATTAAATATTTTATTGGTTTAGTTAATATATATATATCATACACATAAGTAAATTTACTTTAAATTAGATAAATTTACCTGTTACAAATATTTATTAAAGAAATTTTATAAAAGTTAATGCCATGTTAAAAAAAAACTTTTTATACTGTGTGAGAGCAGATGTTTATTTTTGTTTATATATTTGTGTTTTTACATTTAAAACCAACTTGGGAAAGTAATTTAGTATAGTTGAAGAAAATAGTTACTTTAAATGAGAGAACAGTGATGACATCAAGTTATTAAGTCTTACTGACTAGGAAGCTACAAAATTTTCAGTAATAATCTGTTTAGATTTTGGAAAAACACACTTTGTGGTATTTCTGGCCAATCTGGTAGCTTCTGGTTAACCATTATTCAAATGTGTTAAATTTATCTTAGAAAATGAATGTGTTATTTTGAGATACTCCTAAATCTGAGTCAACCTATACATCTCTCTTCCTATATATGAAAGTACAGCAATACAGAGAGGTTCTTTATAGACAAAACATTCCACTAATATTAGATGTCCAGATCTAAAATTCCTTTTATAAATTGCAATTAAGACAGTATTAAATTTCAAGATTTATTTTTTTCTGAAATAGAGTACAATAGTATCAACCATATATATATATAACTAGAAATGTCAATTTGTATCTCCCTTATGGGAAATAGTATCAAAGTTCCTCAGAAAATGAAAAACGAACTACAGGATAATCCAACAATTGAACTAATGGGTATATAACCAAAATAAGTTAAATGAGTATGTCAGAGACATCTGTATTCCTACGTTCACTATATAATTATCCAACAGTTTAATAGAATTAACCTAAAATATTCACCAATGGATGAATAAAGAAAATATGATTCATATAAACAGAAATACTATTGAGCCACACAAAGGGTAAACTACTATCATTGCAACATGGATGCAACTGAAGGTCATTATATTAACGGAAAAAAGACAGTCTATGATCTCCTTCATACATGGAATATAGAATTTGACCTCACAGAAGCTGAGAGTAGAATGGTGGTGAAGATTTGGAAGAATACGCGAGAGAGCTAAGCATGGGCAAAGGTTGACTGAGTTATAGTTAGGAGAATGAAGTGCTGGTGCACTATGGCACAGCAGGTTAAATGATAGGTAACAATAATGCATCGTAACGTTAAAATGTTAGAGAAATTTGGAAATTTTTTCAAAAATATAATAAATGACACAGATATTTCTAACATGATTTTAACATTACCTGAATTATAAATGAAATGTAAATACCACATTACCCCATTAATATAAGTAATTTTTATCTTTTTACTTAAAAGACTCATAATATTAAAAATACCACACTAACTTTTTTCAAGGTACAGTATATTAGTACAAAATGCTATATCAACATTTTTATGTAGCAGATCCCAAAATTTGATCATTACAAATCTTATCATGTATAGCCATAAATAATTGGCCTTTGACTCCACTATTAGGTTAATTTCACTTATTAGTACAAATAAATTCCAACTCTGATTTTTATTATGAATATTAAAAAGTGCCCATTTGAAAGTATTTAGGATTTGGAACACTTTTTTTTATAGTGAAGCATCATACATTCTTATTAACATACATTCTTATTAACATACAGCATAGTATCATAAGTAACTGAGCATTATAAAACACTCCAAAATTATCTTTCACAATATTTAACCATATATTTGATAAAATAGTTCAGTGTGTGTACATTATATTTGATGAACCACATGCCAATTCGTAGGGAATACTGGGACACTGATGAAAATGAGTGAGACAGATTATGGGTCAGTAGTTTTTCCTATAAAGAAGCAGAGAGTAAACATTTTGAGCTTGAGGGCCATATGGACCATTGAAATGATTCACCGCTATAACTGCAGCATACATGAGCATGATTGTGGTCAATAAAAACCTTATTTGCAAAAACAGGTGGCAGCCTAGATTTCTCTAGTGGAACATAGTTTGCCAACCACTAAAAAAATGAAGGAGAGAGAAAGGGAAGGAAGAGAGCGAGCAAGAAAGTGAGTGACAGAGAGAGTGAGCAAGAGAGAGTGAGAGAAAAAGAGAGAAACAACTAAGAAAGTGGGAAAGAAAGAAAATCAAATGAAAAGTATACTTCTGAGAACAAGTAACTACTTATAGGGCTGACATGATCTGTTCTACGGATTAACATTGATCTTGAGGCCCTAAAAAATAAAGCAAGTTTGTTGTTGCTGTTTTTTAACGACTGGATTCAATGTTGACTAAACTACTGGCCTTTGTACATCAATGCATTAATAATGAAAATGCTGATATTCAGTAAGGACATCATCAAATTTGACTTACCTTAACAATGGATGGAATATGATGGTAATGTTTCTGGCTCCAGGTTTGCAGACAAATTTTGTTCCTCCACCTTCAATTAAATTGTCATCAGGTCCTCCTTTTCAGAAAACAAGAAAAAAAGGGATTTAGCTCACTGCAACTCTTTAAATAAAGCAAGCCTATACACATGACGATAGTCATGCTGTCAAAAGAAACATCTTTGAGAAGCTCTCTTCAATATCTACCAAGTTCTTTTGATTAATTGTTCAAGACTTTCTCACTCAAATGAATTAACGATTCAATAATTCACTAAGGATGATAACTTGGAAGTCTAGGAAAAATAAATAGGCTACTCAAACCATTCAAGGTTATAACTTGGTTAAGGTTAAATTTTTTATCTCTAGTTATAAGCATCTTACAAGAAATTTTCAAGAAAGGAAGAAGTGATCTTCACAGTTGTGCCCACTTGTAGAACTGTGAGGAGAAACTTACATATTCACTATGACAATGTTTCATCATAATTAAGACCATACCAAGAACATGACACCCCACTATCTTATGTATCACTACAGAAAAAAAATCTTGCTTATTAAATTATATACGCATCTGTAAAATCTTCATCTTTCTTATTGAAAAGCTTCTACAGTTTTTAAAATAAATGACTGTTTACTATAAATTTCCCTTGGATATTCAAGAAAGAATTATTTTAAAATTCATTAAAAATTCTATAAAATTATTTAATTATGCTTTTCTGAATGGTTCTGACTGAGCATTGTCAATGTCCTTGTTTTCTGTACAGTTTCATCCTATGGCATCATGAGTCTGCATTTCTTAAAGTCATGTTCCATGTTCCAGTTTGTATTTCATTCCATGATGTATGTTAATAGCCATTCTGCAGAGTTTAATGCTTTCTTATGCCACCAGGAAACTTTTTTGTTGTTGGTATTACCAGTCCTGGGGCTTGAACTCAGGGACTGGGAACTGTCATTGAGCTTCTGTGCTCAAGGCTAGTGCTTTACCATTTGAACTACAGCCCCATTTGCAGATTTTTGGTAGTCCATTGGAGATAAGAATCTGACAGACATGCCTGTCCAGGCTGGCTTTGAACTGTGATCCTATGATCCTCAGATCTCAGGTTCCTTCAGTAGCTAGGATTATAGGCATAGGCCAGTGGTGTCCAACCAGAAAGTATATTTGTAATGTTTGTAAATATAATGTTTTCTACATTGACTGGGACCCGTATGACTTCTTTAGTCTTTACTGATTAATTAAAACATCAAAGGATAATGATACAGAAAGTATCCACCAAGTTCATATACTCTGAGGCAGTAACAATACATCATGACTATGAAGGTGCACAAACACTTAGATAACACAGATTTAAGATAAATCCTAAACTTCAGAGAATTTAAAATGTGAAAAAGAGCTGGGCTCTTGGTGGCTCACACCTATAATACTAACTACTCAGAAGTTGATATCTGAGGATCTCAGTTCAAAGCCAGCCCAGGCAGGAAAGTTCGTGAGACTCTTATCTCCAATAAATCACTAGAAAACCAGAAGTGGTACTGTGGCTCAAGTGGTAGAGCGTTTGCTCTGAGCTGAAGAGCGTAGGGACAGCGCCCAAGCCTAGAGTTCAAGCCCCACGACCGACCCCCCCCCAAAGAAAATGTGAAAAAGAGATATATAGGTTTGAACAATGAAAGAAGTATTTCTACCTCCATTTTTGTGGTTCTTTCTATTAAGATGAAAATCAATTATTGGAATCCCTGTCTTCAATCTCACTTTTGTCTACTAGGAAAGAAGAGAAAAAAAATCCACAACACAGATCACTTCTATTACTGTTATGTTAGTATTCTTTTTTTACATATCCCTTTTCTCATTTGGGACATAACTTGGTAGAAAGTGGTTAGACAGGGACATATTTGCTGCATGAATAAAAAAACAGAGAACTACTTTGGAAGACTGTTTTTAGAATTAGATGAGACAATATATGTAAAATCCTGTGTACACTGTCAAGAAAATAACAAATACAAATAACTCTGGTAAGCAGGTGTACTTACTACATACTTGCTGATGATAATGATCTAAGAATTAAGATAACAAAAAGACAAGGTACAATTCCAAAAAGTAAAGCAGAGAGCACTAGGAATGTTACTCCACCAAAGGCTTTGCGGGGAAAACTAAAGTATGATGAGAGTATAATAGGTAGAAACTCAGAGTAAGTTCATTTGTTCTAAGAGTTTATTAGCTACAGATGTATGATGACTGGTGCATAGCTTGGGTTTAAGCTAAATATAAAATGAAGTTTGGGAAGAATTTTTTTATAATTTTTTTTTTTTTTTTACCTAGACCCTACCTCTACTAAAATCCACCTATAGGAACTTTGTTCACTCTCTCAGTTCCCATAGTAAGTGTGATCTATGCTCATCAGATGGGATTTCCTCTTTAAAGATCAGATGTCAACATCCAGCTTTCTAAATGCAATTGTGTGAACACATCCCCTCTGGAATCTCCAGTTGAACAGCTTTAGGAGGTAGGCCTTTACTATAATCACTCTTATGAATAGATTATAGCTATTAAACTAGGAGTATGAGGGTTACAAGCAATTGAATTTGAACCCTTCTCTTCGCCCATCCATAATGGATGGGGGTAAGGGGGAAGGACCTATCTCTTCCTTTTCTTGAATTTCCCATATTCAAGTACTATAACAAATAAATTTCTATATATTTTAAAATACTCAGCCTATGGTACTCTATTATCACAGCACAGAGTGGAATAAATAGGGCTAACACAGTGAAAATATTCTTGATAAACCTGTCAGAACCAAAATTAAGACCCTGGTATAAGCTCAGAAGGTCCATGAGTCTGTACCTCTAAGATGGACGCTAGCATTTCAGTATTCTTAGTAAGAAACACAATTCACCTCTCCTTGCCTTTCTACTCTCAAGTAGCTTGGGAGCTGCTGTCATGAAGGTTAGAAACGTGCTGCTCAGTCCTGAGAAGCTCATCGACTAGGCTGGAACAGCTCTCTCCTTCATTTAATAGGCACGCAGGCTAATCTCAGGTGTGGAGGCCAGGTGATGGGCACCAGAGAAAATGCTGAATGATGATGGATAGTTGGAATGGAAGGAAAACTGATGGGAGTGTTACAAATAGAATATACTGTGTAAAGGGAGGGAAAGAATGCCCTAGTTGTATTTCTTGCTTTTAGCACAGAGAATGATTTGACAGGCTCTCCCAGATGATTGGCAAGGAGCATCAAGGCCACTTAATGGCTGGAGAAATGACAGCATGTAAGTGATCGAAAGCTAGTCCCTTCCGTCACAATTCATTTACTTATGAGAAATTAGCTTCCATTTTTATTTATTCCTTAATTCTTTCCCACAAGGATTTCCTGTCATTGGTAATGAATATAGTCATCTTAATAAAACAGAAAAAGGAAACCATAACCTTAGAAACAAATATTCTCATAGACACAACCGTGGTACAGTGGGAGGAATCAATACGTTCTGTGCCAGATACCTGATCTGGTTTTGTTTTTTTTTTGTAGAAATGTGATAGAATTATGTAAATTCCCTAAGCCATCACTTTCTTATTTATAAAATAAAGAGTGCAGTCAACACAAAGATCTTTAGTGATAATTAAGTGCAATAATGTACATAAAGGCACACACTACAGTGTTTGGCATGCAATATATCTAGAATAACCTGCCAACAATTTCCTGTTTAGAATTATTAAACAAGTAAGAATCCAACTGATCAGATAGATACAAAGATGCAGAAATGTACACAAATGCAAACAAAACCCAACATATGAATACTAGCTAGTAAAAGAAAAAGGTACATTTTTTAAAAGACCCCATTCTTTTTACTTTAGGCAGCAAAATACTACATAATTATTATTTATAAGATTAGCTTTGTAACAAATGAATAAAAGATATCTTTTATTACAATTATATCATTGGGTAATAAGTACAGTGAAAAATTCAGAATACTAGTAATACAGACAGAATTAAATAAGCTTTTCCTGTTAATTTTTTAATAAAAAATAGTCAAAAATGAGATATATAAACTCTAACATCAATACCTGTGTCAAATATTTAAATAAAGTAGAATTTGATGGTGATTTGTATAAAGCTACAAAAAGCAACATGCTCTATTTGACATTTTTCATGTGACATGGATTTAAAATGGGCTTCCAAGAAAGAAAAGAACTACTGTGTACATGGAAATTTTATATAAATGTATTACCTCAGAACTATATAAACTGCGTGCATAGTATACAGGATTGTTGGTTTATGGGACCATATTAATAGAGTCTTTATTTGACTCCAAGACTAGTTGAATGGTCTAAAAGTAACCTGCTTTCATAGCTGTTCTCTTGATAAAGGGAGGCATTTCAATCAAGTTGTTTAAGATGTGCCTTCTTTTAAAGCCTAAATTATCAGAATGCTTATAACTGCTGCTACTACAACTACAAAACATCTAACAAGAGTCTATGTATAACAACCCTGGGCTTTGTCACTATATCAAACATATTCTTTTCTTCAGATGGTTTACTATTATAGTAAAGTCAAACAAATAAAGAATGATAATGTTATTGTTTAACTCTAGGGTGAGAAGAAAACTCTAGACCTGAATAGAAAAGTCAGGCAACTTACTTCAAGGTACTCAAGTTATATCTAGGGTATAGTTGTTAAGAATAGTGTTTGGTTCATAGATGTAAACTCTTGTGCCTGAAATAATTTCCAATACTGAAGCACTTGGTATTTGTTGAATTTGTTATATGAATAAACAAATGGCTAAAGATGAAACTGAGTAACTCTTATCTGGATCAAATTATTTGTAACTACAAATGGTCTATGAATAAACAGCAGATGTGTTTTTACATGAAGCATATTCAGTGAGATTTTACAAAGAGGCTGAAAGAATATATTGATTACAGTATCATGTGTAGAAGAAAATCTCTCAAACAGAAATAAATTAGTTATTCCCACCACAATTCAAGTTAGTGCCTTGCCAAGCATTCTCTGATCAATTACATTTTCTTCATAACTAGCTTTAATGTTGTAGTATAGTAATTAAGACAGGTGGCAAGTGTTACCCTAGATAAGTATAAAGAAAGTAAAAGAGGAGGAAGAAAAGACTCATACTCATCTGCTATCTATCAGGAAAGTGGAATTATGTTGAATCTTTTACAGACTATATCTCACCTAATCCTAATAATACCCATGCATTCTTCTCATCATACAGGTAAAGGAATATACAATTGCACTACAGGAAGAAGAGATAAAGTGTCTTGCTCACCAACAAACACATGGTAAAGTCAGTATTCAAACTTTGATCACAAAAATATTTAAGCTATATACAAATCTTACTATTTGTATTTCCAAGAAATTCAGAAGTTGAATAAAGTGATACAGATGATGGTAATATAAGAAAGCTGTAAAACAGAGAGCACTAGCCCCTGATTATATGGTAACATTACACATGAGTCAACACTAAATAATAGCAGTTGACTCAGAACTAGTAAATCTAATTGAAAATGTAAGTGAAGCTCCAGAGAAGCCATATTATGTCTATATAAATTTGACACACACATGTTTCTGGGGGAAACACGTTTAGTTGTGTAAAAACATCCTCTTTACCCAACTCTCCTGACGAGGCAGTGCATACGATGGGCCTATTCTATCCACCTCAAACTGCAGTGAGGTTCTTTGCAAGGCTAGCAACATAAGGTAAGACAGTAAGAAAGAGCTAGGACTTTCCAGGAAGCAGTTTTGGAGTTTTTAATTTTTTAATCCTCTAACAATGAATGCCTTTAAAAAAGAAAATCCAATAGTCTTCTCTTGATTTTTCCCATCACACTGCTCATTTTCACTTTTTAAAAAACTTATGACAAATGGCTTCCTTCCTTCCTTCCCTCTCCTGTCTTCCTTCCTTCCTTCCCTCTCCTGTCTTCCTTCCTTCCTTCCCTCTCCTGTCTTCCTTCCTTCCTTCCTCCCTCCCTCCCTCCCTTCCTTCCTTCCTTCCTCCTCCCTCCCTTCATGCCTTCCTTCCTTCCTCCCTCCCTCCCTCCCTTCCTTCCTTCCTCCTTCCTTTCCTTTCCTTTCTTCCCTCTTTTTTCTTTCTCCCCTCTTTCTCCTCCCTCTCTTTTCCCCTCCTTTCTTTCCCTGCCTTTCTCACTCCCTCTCTTCCATCCTAAAACTAGTCTCTATTTCTGCCAAACACATTAACCTTTAAGAATCCTAAACCTGAATCTTAATCTAAGATTCATTCATGAGACATAACTCTCCACTTCCAACCACCCCAAGTACCTTCAATTTAATATGGACATGCTAGTCCTGTTAAGGATATTGGTGGGTTGTTTTCATACTCAAAAGTTACAATGAAATATGGATGACAACATGAATCCAGAAGTCATGTGTTCCCACCGCCCCTCCCCCCTTCAGACACCCCAGTCATTGCTAAATGCATCAGAATACTTTGTGCTATATGCAGCCATAGTAGTTGTTAGGAACTGAGACATGGCCTCCTTATGGTAGGGGGAAAAAAACATATGCCTTGCCTAATAGTCTTCCTTTATCAGGATTCAGATGCAAGACAACACAATCAAACAAACAAAATCAAAACCCTCCCCTGAAAATCTTCTCAGTAGTTTCACCATACAACATGGGGATGGGATTAAAAAAGGAAAGAATTAAGAGCATATGAAAACTAAGTAAATTCATGCTTAATTTCTTTTTAGTGCTGTGGAGGCTTGTGGTTAACTGAATTAAGTTTTGAAAAGAATAGGAGGAAAAGGATTTTTTTTTAAAAATCACCATTTTACACTATCGAGAGCCTAGCTGAGACAAAGTATTGAATTTGTAGCATCACCTGAAATACAGAATATTCTGGGGGATGGGGACAGATGGGAAGAGATGGGAAGGGGAAACAAAGGAGGAGGCAACAATGCTTGATAAGAAATGTACTCATTACCTTGCCCATGTAATTGTAACCACTCTGTACGGTATTTTCACAATAATAAAAAAAAAAGAATATTCTAGAACAGAAGATAGAGAGGAAAAGAGACTCAGAGCCACAGTTACTATCTGTAGCTAGGTAGAAGAACAAAGGAAAGAGAATGGAAAGTTCTAATAAAAGACAAATTCAGGTGATTATTATGGAGGAGGTCTTGATAAGAAAATAAGTGAGGCTGGGAAGAGCCTCCTCCCAGAATGTGGAAGAAATCGACAAGTAGGCATCTCTATAAGGTCAGAATATGTTTTGCTGGACTCTGATGTAGAGAGATTTGAAAGGAATGGGAGGTGGAGGTTAGATGCTTCCTCGATTTTCCTGTGGTGACAATCTCCTCTCCTGAGTTAGAAATGGGAAAATGGAGACGAAGTTTGATATTTGACGTACAATGAGTATACAATGCAATGGCAAAGCTTGGAAGTTAGAGTAAGATAAGAAAGTGAAGGAAATAAAGTCCAAGGAGCTCAGTCCGGAGGAAAATAGGGATGATTTTTTGGTTCTTCTCAGAATAAGTCCCCAGGTACTGGACATAAGAAACGAACTATACACTACAGCCTGTATAATGATGGGGTTATTGTATATTATCTGCTGTGAAAAAAAGGGTGAAGGGATGGTACTGATCTAGGTGCATTTTACTCATAAACTGATATTCTGAATTAAATTCCTTTGAAAAATTATTTAAGGATAATAAAAGCAAATTAAAAGTAATAGTGTACTGTGTGTAAAGATGTGAAGTATTATATGTATTGGATATGTCTTCCAGAGCAAACTGCTAGAGTTTTGCTCCAAAAAAGACCATCTCTCCTAGCTTTTAGTTAAAGCCCATGAAACAATTCTTACAAAATTATTCTTTTGCAGTTCTAAAATTGAACATATTCCAAATTAAAAGTAAATTTTACCATAATCTTGCATTTATTTTGTGGTGCTAAAATTGAACATATTCTAAATTAAAAGTAAATTTTACCATAATCTTGCATTTATTTTGTGGTGCTGTCTTGGCTTAAAAAACAAGAGGAAAACATACACAGAGAAAGACAAAGAGAAATTCTTAACAACACCACAATAAAACAATAATGAAAATTGTTCCATGTCATGGACCACACAGTGAAACAGCAAATTTTAAGATCACTAATAGCTCATTCTGGGCCATCATAAGACATGCTCACCTGGAGCTCTTCTCTAGGCCCATTAGTACCAGAACTTAATGTTTCTGTTATGGGGTCTAAAGTGACAAGTTCTATGAAATACAAAAATGTAAGACATGAACAAACTACCAAAGAATTCACTTTCACTGCCTGCATATTTTTAAAAGGATGATCAATAAGGCATAAGGGAACTTTAAATGACAATCATTGAAGAACATTTCTATTTTGGTAACATTATTCCCCAACTCTTTTATTTTAAGACTACAGGGGGATATTCCATTGATCATTTCTTGTACTCTTTAACAGGCCTTAATGATCAGGAATTTACTAAATGCATTCTGATGGCTAATCAGATATATCTAGCCAAGAGATCACATTTGTGTAAGCATGAGTCTCATATTTTACATACATGTTTGGTTTCTTTCACTTAGCATATTTTTAATGCTGTAGCAATCAGTACTTTATTGCTATTATATGATGGAATATTATTTCAGCTGACCAAACAGTTACCTCCCTTGTGAGGCTGTGAAGGATACTACTATGAACATGCATGTAAACATTTTTAGTGAAAGTATGCTATCAACTGAGTACGAGTTTTTATTTAACCTTTACAAAAATCCAAGACTTGTGGCAACTCAACAAACAATTCAATGAAGGTTATAATTCAAACAATTCATCTAAGATTATAAAGTAACAGCATTGCAAAAAATTAAATCCCCAACAACAAATCCTCAAAGAAACAACTGCCCAATAAATAAGTGGGCTAAAGACTTAAAGAGAAACTTCTCTGAAGGGAAAAAAGGCTGGCCAATAGATACATGAAGAAATGCTCAATCTCCCTAGCCATAAAAGAATTGAAAATCAAAACACTGAGATACCACCTCACCCCAGTTAGAATGGTTATAATCAAGAACTCTAACAATTTTTTCCAAGTTTTTCCATTTCCTAACAAATGGGGCAATGTCATTCTTTCTGATGGAGGCATAGAATTCCATTGTGTATATAT